>NW_025776572.1:0-180850 GCF_021130785.1 Homalodisca vitripennis
GGATCATTATAAACCGACTCAGGACAAATTCTGAATTGAGACAAATGCAGTATGTATTGTAAAGATACGATAAACAACAAAAAATTTTTAAAAATGAAAAATTATACTAGCCTGAATACATGTTTTCCATCTTTGTTGAACACATAATATTAATGATATTTTAATGCAGAAAACCATGATAAAACTAAACAAAGTCTTAAGAATTACTTTTTGGGACTGTAGAACAAATGTCCTGCTGCTATCTAACACAGGTGGTACTATGGTGGGTATACTTGCTTGTTAAGTTTGAATCGTTGTTGTTATGTATAGTTAATTATTTTTTTTTACTTGTTATTATGTTTATAAGTGCCTAGGAGATTATGAAAACCACTGGGTAATACCTATTGAAGATGAAGCTAAGAGTTAGAAGGAGTAATAAGGATAAGTGGGAAGTTTGAAAAACACTTGAATTTCTGTTCATTAGTAAGTAACAGCACGATAATTGTGGTAGGAATTTAAGTGGTATAAATTAGATAAGTAAGTGTTAGTCTCACTAGTCGGTTTGTTTATTTTGATAAGTTTTAAATTTTATGATTTGCATTTTATTACTATTTAGTCTTAGACAATTTAGAAGCATAGTAAAAAAAGTAAGTAAAAAATAAAAAAATACTTATGGCCATTTGTTTATTTTAAGCATTCTTTAAATTATAAAGTGTAAACAAACAACCTAAAACACATTTCATAATCTGTTCTCTACCAGGTGAAACTACAGAACCTAAATATGTTGGATGCCACTTTTTAAAATCATGTAAGTTTTAATTTGCGGATACAACACATTTGATCATAGGTGGAAAAAACGTATTTAGGCCAAAAAATGTGGCTACAACAAAATTTGGAATATTTAACCTCAAGGTGATATCTGCCTCGGAGATGATGAAGAGTTGGAATCTGTAGGGTTAATAGTTTAAAGCTTTTATCTAGATGAATTTTGAATAATTGACTGTCCATTAGTTTTCCTGTAACTCCTTGTAATTGCCCTCTTATTCCCACACACACGGCAAACCATTTTGTGTGCATTACCGTTCCACTCATTAATATCTATGGTCTTCTGGCCATACTCAACACCTGTAAAACATATTAATATTAATTAACTTAAGACAACATGATCAAATGAAATAGATTTGGAATTGCTTAAATCCATATTCCTACCATGGATCAAATTTTAACAAGACACAACATAAACAACAACCTAGAATATTGTAAACTAAACATTAATTTATAATTTGTTAAAAATTTTATGTGAAAATAAAAAACACACACACAGAGTTAATTATAAACTATGATCATGTTTAGTTAAACTTAATTATATTAAAACAACACAAATACAAATAAGTAAACAAAATAATAATTTTACTGATTATGAATTTTTAATTCAAACCATGGTTCAAACTAAAAACATTTTTCAAGACTGACCTTTATATATCATTTCTTTGTACTCTTCCTTGTTGGACATACGTTCATATTGGATGGCCAAACCATAGCATGTTTTTGCTAGTCTCCATAGTATGTCGTCATCATCACGAAACTGGAAATAAAACACAGTTACAAAAGCTTCTTCTGAAATTTCTTGGCTAAAACATAATATAATTTATTTCTAAAAGATTTTGGATGTGTTTTTTGACTAAGATGCTCCCCTGAGACTTCCTGCTCGGCATTTTCCTCGCCACCATCCCTGCTACAGATAAGAGGGACAAGCCAAAGAGAGCATGCCATGTGTGCAGGTAGACCAGCGTCAGCGAGCAGCAATGGCGAGACACGATGTGCTGGGATTGGGACGTTCCACTTTGTGCGACTGACTGTTTTGCGCCTTTCATACCATCAAAGATTTCTGAGGAGACTTGTGTACTGTTAGTAATTTGTACCTTAGTATGTTTATGAGAAAAATGCTGAATGTTTTATTTTATTCTCATATTTTGTAAATATAATAACACAAAGGATTTTCCTAAACATCAGTAATCACAGTTTTGTACCTGGTGACAGTGAAAGGTATGTGGGGTTAGGGAGTAAAATACACATGGTATTATCAAAACTTACAAAAAGCCAAACCAGTTAAACTAATAAAACAACTTTTTTATTACTATATTTTTTTACTTGGGGTTTGTGTGTAATTGAGACAGTCGTAATTAAAAACTGTTTAAACTACAATAGGTAGCGCGGTTGCAAGATGTAATCTGTGAGAAGTCTATCTGTGTTGTTCCCGACTCAATGACCGTCGGCTGGTTGGCTTAAGAAACAATACCACGAATTATATACAGTATTCAACTTAAAATCAAAATCTATATGTATAAAATAGTATATATTATATATAATATATATAATATATATAATAATAATAAACATAAAATAAATAATAACAATAATACAATAATTAGCAAATAACATAAATTAGTGCCGTGATGAAAATAACAAATAAAAGTATACCTTACGTCTTATTATTTAAAGCTAATTATGAAAATTAATCAGAGATACATACATTCAAGCAACATATAAAATATACAATTTTACACAAACACATAATATTCACCTGCTTATGCTTCTCGTATTCATCTATATTCTATAATAAATTATGCAATAAACTGCAAAAGGTTGCAATAAACCGTTGTTTTTCCGTTTATTAACTATTTATTTTAGAAATTAAAAATTAAATTCGTACGTTAAACCCCAAAGGTACGCCCACGTATCCTTCATATAATTTCCCAAATTGGGCCAATTCCTTTCATTGAGGTAAGATTCGAATTCGTTCTTATTTAGGGAGGTTTTATCGAGCCCTCTTTTTCTGTAGTAAGAAAAAAATAGGGCAAGAAGCCACGTAATGGAAATACGTTTTCGTTTTCGTTTTTATTACATAATGAGCGTAAATAATGTTTGCCGGTTATCCAGGGTTTGTAATTTAAATCGACAAGCTCTGCTCTGTCCTTAATTGCCCAAGACATAACTGAAACTTTCAAATCATCAGTGAGAAAGGTTCTGTTGCCGAGGTGAAGGTCAAGTTTCAAGTATTGTTTGTGATAAACAGTCGTCCTGGCTCTGCCAACTGTATAAGCCTGCCAAACAGCCCGCTCTGCCTCCACCACTTCCGACAGTTGTGATTGCAAATCAAAATCAATGTCAAAATTTAATGTTTCCCCCACATTCCTTGCTAAAATTTTTTCAACATTTACACACAAAAAATTTTCTTCTACAATTTTTCGAGCTTTAATTTTTGGTACCTGCTCCTCAGGTAGACTCCAAACTTTTAATAAATACTTAATATTCAGAGATAAAGTAAACATATGCAACTTATCAATTCCCGTTTCAAGATAAATTACATAGTTTGGTGTGTTTTTCGAAAGTCGAAATAATCTTTTAATAAAGTTTTTTCTGCACTGATTCTATGTGAAATAACATTTTAAGTTTAAATCAACTTTGAAATACTCATAATGATGGTTTGTAAAACTAATGTATACCAAGACAACACTTAAAAACATAGTTGTGGAATTTGTTCTACCGCATATCTTTGGTTTGTTTTATACTTTCTACACGTTTCATTATTGGGGTAAAAATAGATAACGACGACGACTAGAAAAATAATCAGAAAGCAGACCACAATCAGCTGTGACACCCAGTAAAAATATCAACTTATTATTTATCTTATTCTACAAGGTATAAATTCGTCTGGAATTACATCGATAATTTCTCATAAAACACTTCAAGTGCAATGTTGTAGATGTAGGAAGTAATGACGAGTATATCTAAAGACTTCACTTTCCTTTTTGCCTTTTGTAATGCGTTGAGATTGTAGCATGAATCTCATCTTTTTGTCTGCCTCTCTTCTTTCTATGTCGGGGTGCAACTGAAACCTATGAGTATGATTTAACATACATGGAGGATATCTAAAGAGTTCATTTTCCTTTTCGCCTTTTGTAATGCGTTGAGATTGTAGCATGGAACTCATCTTTCTCTCTGCCTCTCTTCTTTCTATATCTAGAAGCAAGTGAAACCTCTGAGTATGATTTAACATACTCAGAGTCTTATTCCAGGGTAGACTAGTTTTGTTCAGCTCAGTGATCACATGCTGCCATGGGACATAATCCTGCCATGGAGGATATCTAAAGAGTTCATTTTCCTTTTCGCCTTTTGTAATGCGTTGAGATTGTAGCATGAAACTCATCTTTCTCTCTGTCTCTCTTCTTTCTGTATCTTGAAGCAACTGAAACCTCTGAGTATGATTTAAAATACTCAGAGTCTTATTCGAGGGTAGACTAGTTTTGTTGAGCTCTGCGAAGACATCCTGCCATCGGACATTCCCACAAAGGATTTTCCTACACATTAGTAATTACAGTTATGTACCTGGTGACAGTGAAATGTATGTGGGGTTAGGGAGCAAAATACACATGTTATTATCAAACCTTACAAAAAGCTAAACCAGTTAAACTAACAAAACAGCTTTTTTTATTACTATATTTTTTTACTTGGGGTTTGTGTGTACTTGAGACAGTTCATCATTTTTCAATTCACAATTCTTTATTGCCAGAAGGCAAATACAAAATTTGTATAGCAATCGTCATAACTCTATAACTATCGTGTAATTCTATAGATTTATTAATAAATTATGTTAATGTTTAAAATTATTTTTATTTAAAACAATTGTACCTAATAAAAGACAAGATCTACTCCCAAAATTAACAATGTCAACATAAGAATAGACATGTCAACACCCAGTGAGAGATGTCCGATCAAGTTGTATGTTCCATAAACTCGCTCACGCTATAAAACTCATTTAATATTAAATAACGCTTAAGTAATCGTTTAAAATGCATAGGGTTTCGTCTGGTTCTTTATATTATCAGGAAAGTTTGTTCAAAAATTTTTACACCAAATTCAGATGGTAGACTCTCGTAAGATTTTATTCTATGTTGGGCAACTCTGAAATTTTCCCGGCCTCTAGTATTGTAATTATGAACGTCCCTACCCTGCGTCAGCACACACTTCGAACGGCAATATATTATTGTCTCAAATATGTATAAGCAGGGCAGTGACAAAAACTCAAGTTCCCTAAATTTATTCCTGCACGAGTCCCTAATTTTCAATTTCAGAATCGCTCTGAGCGCTCTCTTTTGTAGTCTGAAAAGTCTCAGAAAAGCTACATTCCCACAAACTGCCCCATAATGCAATGCCATATTACAGATAAGGAAATACAACCCCATAGTAAGCCGTTCTCATGATCTGCCTTGAACAAAATTTTGACAGGTATCTCAGAGCATAAAATGCCTGATGAGACCTTTTTTTTATTTTTACATACATTGTCCACATGTACATTCCATGTCCAAATCTCTATCTAAGAATATACCAAGGAATTTAGTACTATATACTTCGTTGAGTTCTTCTTCTCCCAACATCACTGTTGGCCTATGACCGTTTACAGGTATTCGGTTACAAAAAAATATATAATTGGTTTTAGAATTGTTAGTGTTTAGATTGTGCATATTAAAATATTGTATACAGCTATTCAGCCCTTCAAAAGTTTGAATTTCAAGATTTGACATATTATTCGATTTAAAAGAAACAGTTGTGTCATCAGCATATTGTATGATGTTTCCGGAATTGACTGATGATGCAACATCGTTCACATATAATAAGAAAAGTATAGGTCCCAGGATTGATCCTTGGGGTACACCATATCTTATTTTCAAAGCTTTAGATAATGTACCGCAGATCTGAAACTTGTTGAGTCCTATTACTTAGGTATGATTGAACCCAGTTTAATGGGACTCCTCGGATACTATAGCCACTTAATCGATCAAGAAGGATCAAATGATCCACACAGTCAAAGGCTTTGGATAAGTCTAAAAAGACGCTAAGCGTCGAATTTCGTTCTTCAAGACCTTTAACTATTAATTCAGTATAGCTTATGACAGCATCTGTTGTGGATTTACCAGCTCTAAAACCAAATTGGTGATTCGAAATGATTTTGAATTTATCTATAAAGGATAATAATCTAGAGAGAAAGAGGCTTTCAAAGACCTTACCAAAAAACAGGCAGTATAGAGATCGGCCTGTAGCTATTAGGCTGGGTATGATCACCTTTCTTAAAAACAGTGCAATAATAGCTTTCTTTTAGAGGCGAGGGAAAAATTCCTTCGTTAAAAGAACAATTTATCAATTGTGTGAGGGGGGCTACAAGTGATACAGCGCATTTTTTTACGAGCCACGCCGACATGCCATCGACATCAACGGTCTTTTTTGGTTTTATCTTTTTTATAACCATGGCCACCTCCTCTTCACTGACTGAAGTCAACATCATTGAGGATTCATGGCAGTTTATAATTGGGCCTGCTATTCTTACAGTCCCTTTGTCACACTTCTTTGTCACCTCATATGTAAAGAAGTCACATAGCAAATTTTGCTACGTCCGTCGATTCTTCTATAATGTTTCCATTTTCAGTCTTTAAATTAATGCTTTTGTATTGTAACTTGTTTTTTATGTTTATTAATTATTTTCCCATGCAGTTTTATTTATATTTTTGGAAAATGTTAGTTTTTTGTTTACGTTGTAAGATTTACCGGCGTTAATTACCTTGCGGTAAATTCTTTTGTAGGATTTAAAATAATCGAGGAAGTACTACTTATCAGTAGAATTTTTTGACATATATGACAATTCTCTCAATCGATCGCGTGACACAGTCGTAATTAAAAACTGTTTAAACTACAAAAGGTAGCGCAGTTGCAAGATGTAATCTGTGAGGAGTCTATCTGTGTTGTTCCCGGACTCAATGACCGTCGGATGGTTGGCTTAAGAAACAATACCACGAATTATATACAGTATTCAACTTAAAATCAAAATCTATATGTATAAAATAGTATATACAGGGTGAATTTAAGTTAGTGTCGAAAAATCGTTTGGGTCATACTACTCAGTATTATAGACTAACATATGAAAATAAAAAATCCCTATCTTTCTATCTATCTTTTAATTACGACCAATTTCGCTATTTTGTTAAAAAATCATGTTTTGTTTCAATAAAACTCAATTTCCTCCATTATTTTTAATGTTTTTTTAATGCTGAACCCATTTTTTTAACTTGCCCATTTTGTGGGCTTTAAAATGACATAATGCAACGTTACTTTTATTTTCATCTTCTACTGGTTATTAAAGAATCAGTATTGGAAAACAAGGTCTACTTAAAATATCACGGTGCCAAATAACTAGTCAAAATTGTGTTTAATTCAATAATAAATCAAACATAGGATAAACACATAAAGAACAGTTACAAGAAAGAATAATGATAAAAGTAAGTAATCTACAAATTGTTTTCAAATTGCCTGCCTCCGTTTCTAATGCAGGCTCTCGCACGCTTCCTCATGGCCCTAACCGTCACGTTCAAAGATAACTTGTTACGCACTATTTGGGCAGCTAACTCAATCCGGTTTCTTAAGTCTTCCTTAGAGTTTACAGTGATCGAGTAAACTTCCTGTTTCATAGTCCCCCAAACAAAGAAGTCCATAGGAGATAGGTCAGGAGATCTGGCCGGCCAAGCTACAGTTCCAGCGCGACCTATCCATGTCGGGTAATTGTCCGTTAACCACTGACGCACTTCATTGCTGAAATCAGGAGGAGCACCGTCCTGTTGGAAAACTATGTTGTCCCTTTGATTGTGGTCCATATCAAGTCCATCCAGAAGTGTGGGCAAGGTATGCTGTAAAAAGTCCAAGAAAACTCCACTATTTAAGGTTCCTTGAAAAATGTGGGGACCCACAAGTTGGTTTCCGATGACTCCTGCCCATACGTTGAGATGAAATCGTCTTTGAAAGGAACTTTCTCTTGAAGCCCTGGGATTTTGTTCGGCCCAATGGTGCATGTTATGCGTGTTAAAAACACCAGCCCTAGTGAAGTTAGACTCATCGGTGTACAAAATGTTTCTCAAAAAATTATATTGTTCAATATCGCTACTTAGACCAGGAGAAATAGCAGTTAAAAATGGTCAAATAAATAAATGTTTTCTTACAGCAAGCTAATGGCACAATTTAGTCAAATACATCATAAATAAATAAAAAAAACCATTCCGAACCAAAATCGTCCATTAGGGGGTATAGGAGGGGTGGTTTTTAAGGGTGAAAATGGTTTTTTTGCAATTTGTGACTAAACAATGCATCCTATTGAAAAAAATCAAATTAGAAAGTTGTTGGAAATAACAAAATCTACAACTTATGTAATAATCATTTTTGCCCTAACCTCAAACAATTTCCAAAGAAAATCCAAAAAACAGTTTTTTTGGTTTTTTAATTTTTTTATTTTACAACAATGGTTCAATTGAGCTGAAAGTTTGATCAAAATATACTTTGTCCTATTCCAAAAATACTGTATTTTTTCATTAAGAAATATTCAGCCGTTATGATAAAATTTCACTTTAAAAAAAATTATTTTGATAATTTTCAATCACCATTTTGAAACATTTTTTTTTATCAAAAAAGGTTCTCTGACGGCTCATCTTTTTCGTTTTTTTCTCTATTTTTAAGAAACTAAATAAAAAATATGTAGTTTTAATTGAAAAAACTGCAGAAAAATTGAAAATAAACAAAATATTGACATTTTTCATTATACATTATATTATTTACGTGGAAAAACTGTTATTATTTATTTAAATTATAATTTTTTTTAATGTTGAAGACTTTTATAATATTTTGAAAAGTTTAGAAACATTGTTGAATGTAAAAGTTGGATTACAGGTATATATAGTACAGGTATATAGTAGTGTCGTTGAAGCAAAAGGACGGGGTCAATCCTATTCTTCTATTATAAAGGTCTCAGTATGTTTCTAAGCATTCAATAATCAGCTGCTTTGCCGTCAGTCAAGTTATATTGGAGTATTGTTGTTAAACAAGCCTTGTGATTAGTGTCTTACAGAATTTTTGTTAATTTAAAGAACAAAACGTAAGTTAAATTTATATTTTTTTAACTAATATATCATAAATAAAAAAAATGTATGTGCATATGAATGAAATATTGAAACATTAATTATCCTCAGACTCATTTATTTTGTAACATAGCAAATTTTATACTGGATGATGTAGCCAGTGTGTTTATATTTGTAGGTTATTAATACACGTGGATACCAGATATAATTTTCTCAGTTTGTTTCGGAGCATTAAACAAGCAGTTATTTTATTGTCTGTCAACTTATATTGGGGTAGTGTTGTTAAATAAGCCTCGTGATTAGCAATTTACAAGATTTATATCCATATAAAATACAAATCGTAAGTAAAACTTTAAAATTTTGCAAAACAAAATTTTATACAAATTATTCAATAAAAAATTATTAAAAATAATACAGATCATAAAACTTTGTCTCTGTACATACAATTTTACGCATGCTATTTATCTAGTAATTTTATTTTACGTTTCTTCAGTATACTAATTTTATCGTGCTTTCTGCATTTTAACAGATTCATGTAAATGATGGAAAAGTTACCTTCTTGTATCATTTGTAAAAGCCGCGATGGAGATTTGGTGAAAATAAAAAAAAATCGAGGGATGGATACTCTTATTTTGTCAAGTAAACAAAGGAATGATCAGCGGTACAAAACATTTAAGAAAATGACTGAAGCACACACATTCATGATGGTTGTCGATCGGCATACAATAGACCTCGATCAATAGCTACAGCTTCCAAAGAACAAAAACAAGGAAAAAATCTATTGGAAGAAGATTATGAAAGAAGCACGTGATTTTGATTTTGAGCGTCATTGTGTTTTTTTGTGAAGAACCTTGTAACCAAAATAGAGCATTTCGTGGCATGCAGAAGGTTTGAGACTAAAGAAAAACTTTTATCAACTTTAAAGGAAAGAAGATGTTTCAGAATCATTAATAAAAGTCTGTTTAGTTAGACTGAATTTTCTCAAAGAATCAGATGAAGTTCAAGCTTATTATCATAATAGGTGCATGTCATCTTTTTATGATGGGACAAGCTCAACATCTTGTAAACATACATCGAGTGTAGATTCTAAAGATTTCATAAGTTATTGCGTGTATTACTTAAAAAAAATTCATCAGAGTGCCAATTTTCCCTTAACGAAATTTAAAGAAGATTTTGATGGCGATGTCCCGACATTAAATACATTAAAAAAAAAATTGAGTGATAGTTTTGATAACGATCTTGTGTTTACTTCAATG
This sequence comes from Homalodisca vitripennis, assembly GCF_021130785.1. Classification (NCBI taxonomy): domain Eukaryota; kingdom Metazoa; phylum Arthropoda; class Insecta; order Hemiptera; family Cicadellidae; genus Homalodisca; species Homalodisca vitripennis. The sequence continues at coordinate 10,190 of NW_025776572.1, forward strand.
AAAGGAGATACAATCATTACATTTAAAAAAAAAGCAGGGAAAAAATTGAGTAGATTATGGTACGAATCACGATCAGATGACGTAGAATATGAAAAAAAAAGAATTGTTAAAATGGCTGCTAACATAATTTTAGAAGATATCAGATCCGAAGTTTATGATAAAACAAATTATAAATTACTAAATGCAGAAGAAGAAACAAAATGCGAAGATGTTCCTGCCACTTTGCTCGAATTTTTAAATATCGTTATAAAAAAACACAAACATGAAAGCCCACAAAGTGCTAAAAAGTGGAATAAAAGAGTAGCAACGATGGCACATTGCTTGATTACATCAGCAAGACCACGATCATTTTTATCTCCTATTTTTATTAGGATTATCGGCAATGTTACATAAAAAGCATGGCTCTAGAGATACAATAGATTCATTAGCTTATCTGGGATTGTGTTCATCGTATGAAGAAACTTTACTGTTTGAAGCATCAATAACTAAAAATCCTGACAATAAATACTTGCTCCGAAGGTACTCATATTCAATATGTGTTTGATAACGCCGATCACAATACATGTACTATAGACGGAAAAATACATTTCATGCCATGGGTGGCATTGCGATTGCAACTCCAGCGTCTGGCGTATAACAAAACTGTATAACAAAAAGAAAAACGATGTAACGTTACATGATTTACGATATCTAACTTATAAAACAGCCACAATAAAATCAAATTTCAAATTAGAAAAATTGCCACCAACAGCTGGAGCAGCAGAACAGCATTGTTACAGAGTTTATTACCAGCTCCAAACATGGCTAGGAAATGAACTCACTGCAACGGATTGGGGTTGGAAAATATCCGACGATATTATGAAGCCATGTATGACCACCGAAAAATTAATACCGGATAATCTTTTAAAAGCAATTTGTTGCAGCTGTGAGAAAGGCTGCCTCTCTGCCAAGTGTAGTTGTAGGAAACATGGGCTACGATGCACAGATTTATGTTTTAATTGTAACGAGTTGGACAACTGTACTAATTTAGAAGTTCAGGCCAGTTATAATCGACGATTGCGACTCAGAAGAAGTAGAAGAACGTCACACTGCTCATGAAGATAAGATAATGCAGATGAAGAAACTGTCGGTACACCTGAAATTGAATCTGATGAAGAAGAATCATCAAACTCCGCCAAAAGAGCAAGGTTTGAAATCATTTACACATGATTTTCTACATTTAATTGAAAAATGTAATTATAAGATTAAAAAAATCTTTTTTGGTTGTTATATTAAAAACGTTATTTAAAATGTACATAAAATATGTTTTTAAATCTTTTGGAAAGGAATAATGGTTTCTTGATTCAATTTCAATAAAATTGTAAAACATATTGTAAAATAATAAAAAAATATATGATGAAAAATACAAATTAAAAAAAAATTTACTAGGACTCGAATTCAGTTTTTTGATTTATTTAAAAAACTTCCACGTACTTGTTAAATATGCATGATTCATTACTATTTTGCTTAATGCTTACAAATAGTCACACGTATACAAAATATATAATTTAAATAAATAATAACAATTTTTTCCACGTAAATAATATAACGTATAATGGAAAATGTCAATATTTTGTTTATTTTCAATTTTTCTGCAGTTTTTTCAATTAAACTACATATTTTTTATTTAATTTCTTAAAAAATAGAGAAAAAAAACGAAAAAGATGAGCCGTCAGAGAACCTTTTTTGATAAAAAAAAAATGTTTTCAAAAATGGTGATTGAAAATTATCAAAATTTTTTTTAAAGTGAAATTTTATCATAACGCTGAATATTTCTTAATGAAAAAAAATACAGTATTTTTGGAATAGGACAAAGTATATTTGATCAAACTTTCAGCTCAATCGAACCATTTTTGTAAAATAAAAAAATTAAAAACAAAAAAAAAAACTGTTTTTTGGATTTTCTTTGGAAATTGTTGAGGTTAGGGCAAAAATGATTATTACATAAGTTGTAGATTTTATTATTTCCACAACTTTCTAATTTGACTTTTTTCAATAGGATGCATTGTTTAGTCACAAAATTGCAAAAAACCATTTTCACCCTTAAAAACCACCCCTCCCTGTACCCCCTAACGGACGATTTTGGTTTCGGAATGGTTTTTTTTATTTATTTATGATGTATTTGACTAAATTGTGCCATTAGTTTGCTGTAAGAAAACATTTTATTTTTTTCAATCACGTAATACGACTGGACTAACTGAGCAGCCAGCGACAGAACTCTACTCTTGGACCAAAGACATTTGGTTCTAATGCTTGAACCTTTATATGCTCGAGCCTGGAGACGACTGCGACTCGCTGATAACAGACCCGACACACTTTGCATTGATTAAGTTACTCGTATTTGGCTGCACGATGTCTTAATAGCCACTCTTTTAAGCAAGTTAATGTTATCTTGTTTCGTGTCATATTTTTTCTTATTCGCATATTTTTCCAAGCATTTGCACATATACAAAGTTATATTCTTTTTTACTAACAATTTAAATAGAGAAAAATTCGTAAAAGTGCATGTAGAGAAACAATAATAGTACAACATTGAAATTGCCATCATTAAAATTTATTAGAATAATTATATACGATCTAATTATTATGGGGTTTCTACAATGCGATTCTTAATTATAATGTAAGAAAGCCTATACTCATATTTTAGGCCAGGGTGAATCGGCAAAGGTTTCCTAGTTTTATATTATGAGAACGATGAAAGTATGAGAACATAGAAACAAACACCTTAATAACTTGCAGGGAATCTACTTGAAATACTTTCATCAAATGAAAAGAAAAAGGTGTACAAAAACTTGAAGTCCCAGGATCGAATTAACCATTTTAAATCTGCGAAATATAACCTATTGGTTTAAAGTCCTAGCTGACAGATACATCTTGGTGGAGTCGGTTTAAAAAAATATTTTACATCCAAACCATTTATCTATGTCGCCGTTTTTGTGGAAGTGGTGACAGCATCAATAAGGTTCACCATACTTTCGGTCTTTTATGATAATTCAAGAACCCGAGCCAGCATCAGCAGACGCTACACAGCGTCTTCACCAAGTAGTAAAAGTTTTGATAGTGAATGCCTTTTTGTATTTAATGAAACCAGCAAACATTTGAAAGTATAAGAAAATGGCTTGTACCAGCATTGTGGCCGAGGGGACAGCCTGGTTGATGCTGACAGCTAAATCCACAACGGACTCAGCAATTGTGGCCTATCAAACGCATTCAGCCAATGTCTTCAGCGTACTTACGGAGTGGATATCGGCAGAGGGCATCATCTGTGCTTTAGCATAGCTCCGGATCACTGGGTTGATGGAGGATTCAATCATAATTCTTATGTGCAATATGGATACCATCATATGTATGGCAGACTCTACAACACTTATATTCACCTTAGAAGAATGAGTTTAAATTTGAATATCACATCATTTAAACTTTTGATTGCACAGTGTGGGATACATAAACCGAGTTAGTTTTAAATAACTGTTTGAATTGTTCTTATTTAAATTTATTTCAACAATAACAGTATAAGAAAACTACCGAAGTACTGTAGTGTAGGTCGAGTAAATGTGTAATAGAAGTTTAGGCATTAGGGAATATTTTCTCGGAATAGCACTAGTGAGTAACATTTCGTCTTTCTTGCTGGTCACTTCACTGTTTCCAATAATTGACGAGGAAATATAAATTTGGAAATATTAAATAAATTTAAATGTTAGTTCATAACAATGCATAAATAGTTTTCACAACGTAGAAAATGAAGTGTGATGATTGACCGTATGAACAGAAGTTCGTAATTAATGGATGATTTGAAAAATTTAACTGTATTATTGATAAAATAATGGATAAACTATTAAGCATTTATTAAATTTATTGTGATTTGGAACTAATAATTTAAAGATTAAAAGTGGGTATGAGGAATAAAGTTCATTACAAATAAATTTACAACAACATAAGAGAAGACGAATTGTTATGCTAAAATATTGTGATAAAAAAGTCTTTTCCAGCTGCTACGGTTTCAGCTGAAAATTATCTTACTGGAGATTATTTAAGACAACGTATGCGTCACATACTGCACAGTCTGCCTCTAGTGTGTTTGAAATGTCAACTACTATCAATCTACCCAACGTGCGAGGTACGAAGAGCTCTTTCAACACTTCACATTTCATTAGCCGATATTTGGTACCTCCCGCGTGATCGGCTTTACTGGAGGTAAATTTTTCCATAATAATATCGAAAAATAAGAAATGAATACAGTTTATTACCAATTCTACATTATGTAGATTTACAATGCTAAGCATATCTCAGTAAACATATGATTTGTCAGTTTATTACACCTGAATTGTTAACAATCGAATGCCATTTTAAACTTAAATTAAATACATTTTTTTTATAGAAAATAAATCCCAACTATACTTTTTCAGCTACATCCGGAACGCATAAGCGAGCACAACCTCTTTAATGGTAATCTAGTTTCGGCATGTTAAATGCTTCCGCCACGTACAAACTTACCGTTAAAGTGGCTTGCTTACTTATGCGTTGAAAAAAGTACGACTTAAAATTTAATTCAAATTGAAAAGTAGTGGGTATTTTGTAAATTTTTTAACTGGTGAAAGATATTTGATAATGTTATTTGCTCCCGATTTGTGCAAGCACACATTTAAAGTGATCTTGTGCGTTTAAGTGTCGACGGACTAAGTGCCTTGAACTAAGTTTATTTGGAGTTGTAATAAAAATTACAAAATAATGTTTTGTACATTTTTTATAACTACACTGGTTATTTTGTCATCTGATTTTAAAAGTGTCAACAGGCGCCATTTTTTTTAATATTAAGTAAGTAAATGACAAAGTTATTTGATAATTTATACTATTATTTGTTTTACAAAGTTCGATATCTGCAGCTTTGCTAGTTCTGAAGGTATTAATGTTTTATAAAGAATTCGAAATAGTACGTATTGTCTAAACGAATCATTTCTCGACCTATGCTTACCGCATAAATTTGAAATTCTAGTACTGAAATCAGTCACAGAATTTTGTGATAATCTTTTCTGAACATCCTGAATAAATAATAAAATACTCATCATTTTAAAACAATTGTAATGGTAAAGTAAACAATTAAAAGAAAAATCTAAAACAGCAAATTTCAGGTCAGAATTAGTAAGTTAACTGAACATGCTTTCAAGAGGCACTTGACAACAAAAAAATGTGACGGAACAAACACGACGCTAGGAACTGCGGTGGACAGAAACATTGACTGACATCTGCATGGAACAAGCCAGGACATAATACACACACAGAAGGGGAGGCTGATAACAGTGTTTATGTTTCGTTTGTAAATGACAGGTTATGTAATCCTCCTAAAGGAACGTTACATGGTATACAATAAAAGTGGGACTGTGCGCTGATTTAATTGAAACACACAATGAATAAATAATCTAAATATCACTAAATTAAAATCATTAAATAATTAAAAAGTTCATAACGATAAAATCAAAGATTTTTTACATGTATATTTTATTTGCAATAAATTATTGTTTCTTAATGTATGCCGATTGCTGTTGTTGGGTACTTTAATGCACACAATACATTTAATCATTAATTTAATAATTGTATCAGGAGTACGATTGCGTAGCACTGAAATTTGAATAGCTTTTGTCGATGAAACAATTGTTATTGTCCATTACTTTATCAGTGCTCTTCATTTTATTCAAAGTGTATCCAAGTTTCACCTCACGAAAGTAACACCTGTTACAAAATAAGCCCGTTATAGCACTCAATTCTTAGGACTTCTTCTTGAATCCTTCCAGAAAAAACAAGAACGACTATTTTAGAGTGACGTCATACCCTATAATAATCGTAACCGTGGAAAAGAAATAGGTTGCGTGCCGTGAAAGAGATGAACTGCGGTTTATGATAGATATAATAACTTTAGTTCCGTAATTAAGATCGCCAGCGACATTCATATTTGTTTTGACAAGGCAGACTGAGAAAACTTTCAAACGCAGTTTATGATCTGGAACGTCTTTGGCAGTAGCCTGTGACAACAGTACAGCAACGTGAAAGACGGGAATAAGGGAAAGAAGGAAAAATAATAATTTCAGAAAAGTGGTCTTTGAGGAAAAATATTACTTTTAATATATACCAGAGTTTAACATTAGTTCACAATAAAAGAGGGAAAAGTGTTGTAACATTTGAGGGTAGTACTGTCATATCCCCCACAAAAAAGAAAAAAAAAAAAAAAAAAAAAAAAAAAAAAAAAAAAAAAAAAACGGGACGATACCGTTCTTGAGCAGGCACAAGACGTTCGGTAGAATATTCACCTTTTAAACTGGTTAGGTAAGGTAAATTTCACATGGTGCTCCCGAATACTAATTGCTCTATCACAGAAATATCACGTGCGTGCGTGCGTTTGTATGCGCGTGTGCGTGTAGCAAGTGTGAAACCACGAATTATTTTACAACAATTTTACAACCTAATTAGGTTTTATAGTAAACCACACGAAAATAGTCCAATGACATTAAAGGCGATGTTCATATTTCGCTGACTGCTTGATTGATATATTATCTGAAAAAAAAACAGATGCATGAAATCAAATATCCGGATATTTGTTTACGGTAGTAGAGGCATTTCACTTATTTCCCATAATTGTAAAACTGACAAGAGTGCTTGGGACGGGTTATAGAGGGGCATTGAGACAAACCAACCACCATTGGACTATTATCTTGCTTACTGATGTTGTAAATGTGTTATATTCAACTAAATAATTGATTGCTCTTAAATAAAGGGATACATACTTTTTATTCATATAAAGAAATATCTTATGTTTAGTTCATGCTCATACCCTTAAACGTTTATGATATAATCACATTTTTAAACGTCATTTAATTTTAAACACGTTTATAACGACTGTACTATCTTGACCATCTTCATTGGGATGTTTTAACATTATATTCAATGTTTTCCTTGACCTAGTTGAGGTAAATATTATTTGTACTAACACTCACTCAATTTTTATCAAAGGGCCAACTGTGTACTTGCAGATCTCAGCCCTCGGGGACGCTCTTTCAGAGATGTTTGCTGTTAATCTGACACAAACTAAGTAATTTGTGTTCTCAATGTTGTTTTGTGTAAGGATAAATTTATATGTACAGTATTTCGTGCTGGATGTAAAAGAAATACATATGTAAGGATAAGGATCAAACCTATCATGAGTTAAATGTATATTCTCAATATTTTAAAAGTAATCACTTGTTTGGTCAGTAGATTCTATGTTAATTATCAATACAATTCCATAACCAGAGTTAAATTTGAGTATTAAATTATTATATTCAGTCGTATTTGAACTTAAGGGAAAACGCGGAAAGACAAGTTAAGTACAAGATTAAGTAAAATTTAGATCTAAATTAACTCCTCACCACTCAAAAATCCCCCATATGTATGGCCTTCCCCAAAATCCACAAACCTACCATCCCTCTTCGGCCCATCATTAGTTCTCGTGATTCACCTTGCAGGGAATTGTCTAAAGTCCTCTTGGACATCTTAACGCCATTGGTAGGAAAAACTGACTCTTTCATCAAAAATTCCAGGGATTTCGTAGAGAAGTCAAAATCCCTAAAGTTGACTGAAACTGACAAACTGGTAAGTTTTGATGTCGAAAGTCTATTTACAAATGTACCAGTTCCAGAAACTCTCGGAATTATTAAATCACGTCTCACAGAAGACCAAACATTAAAGGATAGAACTAAACTTCCCGTGCCAGTAATTATGGAACTGTTTAGAACTATGCACTCAATGCAATTATTTTGAGTTAGAGGGTAAAATTTACCGTCAAGATGAGGGGATGGCAATGGGTTCTCCACTGTCTCCTATTTTCGCCAATATCTTTATGGAGGAATTCGAGCGAAAAGCTTTGGCTTCAGCTCAGTTCAAACCGAAGATTTGGTGGAGGTATGTGGATGATACCTTTGTTATTTTTTTCTCATGGAGACATTGAAATTAAATAATTTTTTGAATCACATTAATAGTATTTCTCCTTCCATCCGCCTCACAATGGAAGTGGAAGTCCAAAACAAGCTTCCCTTTTTGGATGTGTGTGTATTAAGAGATAGGGATGTCCTTAAGACAACTGTTTTTCGAAAGATAACACACACAGGAAAATATTTAAATTATCAATCCAACCATCAAAAATCTGGTCAAAGAAGGAGTAGCCTACTCGTTGTTTGATAGAGCAACAAAGAGCTTGTGCTCAGATAAGGATGGACTAAAAGAAGAATTTAAGAAAATTGAATCGGATCTCAGAAGCAATGGATACCCTCAATTAGTAATTAATAAGTGCAAAACGAACCAGAAGAATCATTCCTGAGTCAGAAAAACAGATTTGTGATAAATTTGCGTTTATGTCAATCCCTTATGTGCCGGGATTATCAGAGAAAATTAGAAGAGTAGGTAGAAAGTACAACAACATTAGAACCGCGTTTTAAAAACACACAACACTCTTAGACAAAGTCCTCGTAAAAACAAAACCAAAAAATGGCACACAGGATTCCAAAAACTGTGTTTACAGTATAAAATGTAGCTGCAATAGGGAATACATAGGCGAGACAAAAAGACCACTAAACGTAAGGATAAAAGAACACAAAGAAAAACACGAGAAAGGGTTTCACAGAAAAGTCAAAAATTGCACACCATTGTTGGTCCGAAGACCATCATATGAATTGGGATGAAGCCCACATAATACATCGGGAACCAACATTTCTTCAAAAGGAAATTAATTGAGGCAACATACATTAAATTGGCAGACCGACCAATCAGTCAACCATCAGTCGAGATTAGGCCGCTTTGGTTGCCAATTCTAAAAAATGAACTAAAGAGAAAACCAAAAGTATCAAACGGATCGGATATTAGTAATAAACCAATGCGGAGTCACAATATGGTTTTAAGAAGTTCATCTCGCATGAACCAATAATAACGAAAGGGCCCATTCCTGTTCCCCTTCCCTTGTATTTCCGCCATCTTGTTTTAGCCAGCCGTCACGATTGCCATTGGCTAGTCCCTCTGGTCAGTCGTAGGTGGTTAGTATACGAGTGAAGACGTATTGTGACCTGTATTCCGTAGTTTAGTTTTAATGATTAGTGTTTTGTATAGTTTTGTATTAAGTGCATGTCTTTAGTGTTAGTGAAAGTTGACAACAACATGTAGGTTGTGATTCCTGACTTAGGCGTGCCACAACGCTTTAGTAAGATTTGTTTATTTTAACCTAGTTTGTAATTATGTATTAGGTTAGTTCTTTACCTGAAGAAGAGATCAGATTGCAGATCTCGAAACGTAGTGTTACTGTTTTCTTGTTTCACTGAACGATGGCAAAATGTCCGGAAAAATCCTGTTTTCCTTCACAAAGTTAAGTACAAATTTAAACATAAATATACAGGAATAAATTTTTATTCGTATGGACTGTTGTGAATTTGAATTTGGACAGGATATTCAGCCTGTAAGTTTTTAAGATTTAAAGCAATGAGTATTTTTTCCCATCTTTGTTTTAGTCGTATTACTCTGATTCACCGAGAGGCAAAGAAACTCTTTAGTCGTCACTCTTTCGTCTAATACTCCACATGACCATATTGGAAATGCTGCACATTTGTAACTGTCATATCATTCATTAAACGATAAATCTCTGCTATTAAACCTAATTTTACGTCTACTCTATTTAAAACTAAGGAGACTTTTTAAACTTTCGTTGAATTTTGAGATCCTAGCTGAATACTGTACAAATGACATGGTACTATTCCAGAAGATCAAGAACGTCTCCAAGTGTAAAAAGATTTCCTGAAATATTAGAGAGAATGTTACGAAAACTGATATATGTTTTCTTTAGAAGTCTTCAGCAAAGGTTTTTGTTTGCAATGAGGTCTAGGACGTCGAACTTTAGATCTGAGTTATATATAGTGCACTTTCAAATCCTACCTGTGATAGTTTGCACTTTTTATAAGTAGCATCGACCTTGTGACGTGTCGATTCTCCTCCTTATTCGTTTTGATAAGATCCTTTCATAGGGAAGAATAGGGCTTAAAAATGGATCGGCAACTTCTTAACATAATTTTGCTTTAGGTTTACTCATATATTTTTTTAAAAGTATATACACCATAGTGAAAATAAAGGGACAAATGAAGGCCAATCTCCAACAATTAGTTAGCACTTCGAGCCTTCTACATAAAAAAAACGGAATAGCTTTATAAACGTGAATTTTATTGGGTTCCCTAAAAGGGTTCACTTCTGACTAGTTTATATCTTCCTGTTGAACCCACACAGGACACAGCAAAAACCAATGCGTCACTTAAATCTGGAAAACCCCATGAACGTTCGGGAGCGTCACATCGCTGACAGAAAATGTCGAGGTATTGGGATGCTACTGTAGATCGATATGTTCAGTGAATGACTATTGGATTTGGTGAAGCTTTAGGGTTAAAGGCAAATGCTCGCCTAGATATAAAGTAGTGCTATTTCTGCCTGCCTTGGCTTAACAGGTTGGTACAGAGCTGGCCTCCCCGTCTTCTAAGGATACTTGATTAAGATTATTGCCCAAAATCTTTCGACGTGACTCTCAATAGAAGGTGGTACCTACCCCTAACATTACCTTTCAGAATATCCTGCCACATCGAAAGTAACGAAAAGGTCCTTTTATAACTAAGTTTAGACCACGAGTTATAAACACAGCAGTCCGTTTTATGCTAAGTCTTCAATAATATTTTTTTAAGTTTAATTTTATTATTTTATTTTAAAAATAAGATGAAATGACAATTTTCTTACTACCAAATTCCAATACAGGCTTAGCCTAGACAGTGGACTGTCATTCTCAATAGTCCTTACTACTATTAATATTGTGTATCTTTATCTGAAAATTGGAGTTTTCTAGCCTAAATTATTACTGGTTGACCTTATGATTATATTTACTTTATGTTCGTGGGATTAGCCGTTCGCGATTAAGGTTTTTCATTTGGATAAGGTTTGTCGTAAAGATTTGCAGCAGCTTAATAGTTTTGTAAACATTCACCTAGTTCCATTTAGTATCTCGATTGCCTCCTTATTTGTTTTTGTCGTTTCATAAAAACAGAAAAGACATCTTTTAGAACTATGGATTTGATGTAAAATTCTTATCAGGAACATTGCTACTGATCAAACACGATCTTACACAATCTCCTCACCCATGCATTGGCCAAAGTTTCACTCAATAAGCCACAAAGCTCTAATTAAAGCATTTTATTAAATGCCTGATACCATAAATTATGGCTTGAACATCCACTAAATATGAATGTAAGTGATAACATTAGAGCGATAACATAGAGTTTACGGTGAAATTCCTATTCATGGAAAGTTCCAAAAGCATACTTCCTTTATTGATAATATACCATTTTGTCAATAGTCAAGTATTTATTGCGGAGACAAATAGTACATTTGTATAGCAAACGTCAAGTATCTAATAATTTTGACACACATGTTTACATCGAACTCTCATTCATACATACATTTTGACACTCACTCTGCTCCATTCATCGCCAATTTTTACCCACCTCAATTCGAGAGCGAGTCTTCTGATTGTGCGGTCTCCCAGTTATATGTCAGTTATAGTCCCAGTTTATTGTCGGAAAGGATTTCTGATTACGCTTGAAACATTCTTAAAAACCGGAAGGGACTATTCAAAATGCTTGATTTAAAGGCAGTTTCTTAAGAATTTACTTTAAATTGTAATGGGTTAGGCTTTTTGTCAATTCGTCTGTTAAACTAAATATCTCATACATAAGCTAGATAGCTTACAATAGCAAATATTGACATGCAGACATTCTTTATTGCAGCGATAGGAAAGATAGCAAGACATTTATACACACATAAAGTATTTTTGTGAAGTATTTTTTCACACATGTGTGTTAAATACTTTATTTGGAAAATGTGTTGGTTTTAAATAAGGTTTGGCTGTCTACGTATTATTAAAACAACGTTTTTTATGTCCCAAATAAACTCGTAGTTTACCGTAAATAGCAAACAGAAGTAAATGTTGGGACTAACATTTGCTCGAACTGTATCAAAGGAAGTTTTGTGTACTTGCAAATCTCGGCCCATTGGGACGCTCGTCCAGAGATGTTTGCATTTAGTTAATTTGACCAAACTAACTAATTTGTGTTATCAGCGTTTTATACGTTAACATAAGTTGTTTGTTTTGTATTCATATCCGTTGGTAATTAAAGCCATGTATATGGGAGTACTGGGCAAACCCAGTACACTTTGTGTTATTGAAGCTGGTTTGTGTAATATTGTACTTTTTGTTCAGTATTTTTTTGTCCGTTAGTAACTCAAGACTAATTAATGGTCTAAAATCCTTTTTAGAGCCCACATTTATAATAATAAAATGCGTACATTTAGGATACAAATATCATGCCCTAGCAAACATATTTAATAATGTCAACGTTTATTCTCACATATTTTAATTTTTTTAATATGGAGCGCGTTGTGAACTAAGTTACTCAATCTATAATGCATAAATTAATATATAAGATTAGTTTCCAAATCATGAAAGATACTTTGGAGTATCAACCTGATTATAACTGGTTTCAGCAGGACGGGGGACGTCACACTGCCGGAGACAATTGATTAGCTGCATCAACGGTTCCCAGGGCGTATAAAACAAAACAGAAACTGGGATCATAATTGGCCTGCTATTTCATACAATTAACACCTTGTGATTACTTTACTGGGCTATTTGAAGTCGCTGGTATACTTAAATAGTCCACATACTATTCAAACCCTCACGAAAGAAATGTATTGTATATTTAACAATATTTAGCTGCAAATGTGCGAGAATTTGATAGAAAACTTTTGATAGAAGAGTTAGAGCTTGTCACCAACCTGCAGTGGATAATTATCAGACATAATATTCTATAAATAAGCGTAAATACTACAATAAATATAAAGTCTATGTTATGAATAATTATTAGAAATTATGTAATATCAATAGGCCTACTACGATAAAGAAAACAAAAAGAAATTAAAAGTAGTTAAGTATTCATATCATATTAAGTATATCATATAAATAATTCATATTGTAGTTGCGCATTAATCTCTATTTAATAGAAAGATAAACAGGAATATTGCTAAAAGCACAATACAGTATTTCCATTTGGTTTCCAAACGATGAAAAGTGTTTGACACACTCACTAAGGTCAGTTCCATTTGTTAGGTAAACCTTCGGTAAACTGCAAACAATACATTATTCATTGTCAGCGGTTATTTGGGTCTGGCGAGGAAATGTGATCCCTGTAAAGAGGCTTACTGTGTTATTGTGTTCTGCTCACGTGGGCTCGGTGAAGTCTAAGAAAATATATTAAATTTACTAACAACTACAGAAGTTATTCTAGGACTGCAAGACCTATTTTCATTTTATGCTACGTATTATTTTTCCATTCGAAGCATTTGTTCTGTTATAACTAAAAGCGAACACATGTTCGTTCCAGGAAATCATCATCGGTTTTATTTACATATTAATCCATCAAATCTCTACTACAGAGTTCAATACATGTTTTTATTTTGGTTTATTGGTTTCTTATATTTACAAAAATTATATTCCAAAAGTCGCAATAAAAACTTGAGGAATTTGTTATGGGCAAAACCAATAAAAAAACTTTAGCAATGCTTTATTTCTTTTTGTGTAATGTCTGTCGGTATATTTCTTATTTAAAAACCATATTTCTAAAATTGCAATCAACATTCACATATTTTTGTTTACATTTGATGTTGACAGGGACTGCAAATAAAAATTTCAGGTGGCGGCCATTTTAAAATTGACAAATATCCAATAAAACGCTATTTAACAAAAAGAGACAAAAAACCTTTATCTAGAAAATTAATCACTTAAACATATGATACTTTAACTATTACACAGATAAAATAATTACATTTATAAGTTTAAACCGAACTTGCATATATCGCAATAAGTTTCTTCACAGCAACACAACAATTCACGATGTCAGTTAACAAGTAAGTTCATAAATATCAGTCGAAAAGTAATTTGGAGAGTACAAATCTTTTGCATTGAATTAGCATTAGTATTCAATTATTATAATTGTTCAAACTCTTTCCAAAGTAAAATCTAATTTTGAAATTAAGCAAAACCTAACTATAACAGCTTGTTTATCTTACAATTTAATCCATATTAAAAGTACATATAATTACTATCATTAGTAAAGATATTAAAAACATTTTTTCAAAGTTTTACAGCTTCTTCTTTTCTCAGTTTTGGTATTTTAAAATTAAAAAAGGTGCTCCAAATTTAGTCTCAAACTTCAATACAAAACTCAAAACGATTTTGCAGTGAAGTCCTAATACGATTTATAGCATATTGATCTTGCATGCGAGCTGAAACTTCAGAAATTCTTTAACACCACATCCATTTCATGATTGAAAGTAGAACTGTTTAAAATTTTAATTGTCCCCATGAAAATAGTGGCATAAGACCTGGAGATCTCGAAAGCCAAGCTACAGGTTCAAAACTTATAATCCCAATAGTTAACAAAAAAAACACAATAGTCCAGTGCCCTGCTAACATGAAGCCACATGTCTTGTCTTATTTCCAAGGTTCCGTCTTCGTAAAAAATGAGGAAGAATGGGTGAAGTGAATATAAACCTAGCATTTGCTAAGTCTAAGAGATTTTTAAGCTACTGCTTGGTTTGGTGTGAATAAAAAAAGCTAGCAGTTGCTAGGGGGTAGGAGTTGCTAGGATTTTTTTCCGGAAACCTAGCACTTGCTTACAATACCGAGTGAATAAAACACAACTTCTCAATTTAAAAGCTAGCAACTGCTAGGCTTTTGTTAAGTCAGCACGAGGCATGCTAGCTTTTTTACTTAGTTGTTTGTTGGACATCAGCCATGGTGGAAGTTTATGCAAGTTCGACAGCATAAACATTATGGTGCTCGACGAGAGATAAATAAGTGTAAGGAACTGTTAAGGTTTGAGTCCGAAAGTATTGATTTTTTTAGCCGCGGAGTTTTTGAATGAAACTGACACTCGTGGCGGTGGACTTTCTCCAAGGAAACAAATGGAGGTTTTCTTACGTTTCGTAGCCGATCCTGGTTTTCAGTCTGGCATAGCCGAGGACGTTGGCGTTCACAGAACTACAGCATGCAAAACTGTATGCTATGTTATGGATAAATTAAGATTATTGATAGAGCTAATTTTTGGATACATTTTCCAGCAACAGTCGAAGAAATTAATGAAGCAAAAATTCAATGGCAGAGAAATTTCCGTTTTCCAACTGTGATCGGGGCGCTAGATTGCACTCACGTACAAATTAAAAAGCCTAATCTGCATGGGGACGAATATGTAAATAGAAAAGGGTGTATTACAATAAATGTACAGGGTACATGTGACGCTCTTGAAAGATTTACTAGCATAAGTGCAGAGTGGCCAGGGAGTGTGCATGACGCACGAATTTGGCGCAGAAGTCCAGTTAGGGAGATCATGTCACGTTTTGATGGTAGAGTATGTCTTCTTGGCGATTCCGGGTACGGAATATCACCATGGTTAATAACCCCTTTCAAACCACCAACAAATGAAGCAGAAAGGCGGTTTAATTTGTGTCATTCTAGGGAAAGAGTTGTGATCGAAAAGGTGTTTTGGACAGATAAAAAGAAGATTTCCGATACTGGGTAAACTGTGTTCGTGTGGCTTCGGAAAAAGTGCCTAAAGTAGTCGTCTGTTGTGCAGTCCTACATAATATTGCCAAATATCTTGGTGATGTTTATGATGACAATTTTGAGATCAATGGTGACGATGAAATTGAAGAAATAGACGTACAACATGAGAATCCAGGAACTACTGGTCGAGGTGCTGACAAGCGAAGAGAAATGAAGTTGTTTGTAAATCAATAAAGTGAGTATTTACTCGAATTACCCATGTCTTGTGACCGTTTTTAACAAAATACACAAATGGGAAAAAGTTGGGCCAGTTAGCTGGTACTGTTTAATTTTTTTTGGTTTTTTTTTTGGTTTTTTTTTTTTGTTTTTTTTTAGGGATTAGGGATAAAGGTTGAGTGGTATATTTATTTATTATTTCGATAACAATTTACTACTTAGCTAGGAAATATTAATTTATAAGTTTAGGTAAACATGAAAATCTTCATTATCAGTTTTGAGAAGCAACATCTTGAGAAGAACTTTTCTTCTCATTTTCAAGTTTATTTTTTTCTCTTTTCAGTTTCAATTTGTTCAACTGCATTTGCTGCAGCAAAAAACAATCCGTTGAAGTTGAGGTATAAGAGAGGTCCTTTGTTTCATCACTTTCATAGGCCATAACGGTTTTGGCACTTTTTCTCACTTTAGTCACAGTTTTTTTTTCCGCCACAAACAGTTCCTTCATTGCTAAGGTTCTCGTCGTCGGGACTGCTCAACTTCAGCTAGGGTTTTCGTCGCTGATGTTGTAGGATTGCTTGATGTTCCAATAGAAAATATACTCCCTGGTACTTTAGAAAATACAGGGTTGTTTCCTTGACTTTAAAAAATCATTGAAATTCGGTTTCCCATGATTTCATCTTTATTTGGCTTGTTCCCAGTTTGTTTTTTGTCTGTTTTATTTTGATATTCGACTTCATATTACTCAACAGCTTATTTAGTTGAACAAACTGTTACAAACTTTCCCTGTAGCTGATGAGTAATCCTCACTGACAAATTTCCAGGCATCTTTTTTGGCCTTAACAGCAGATGGAGTTTTGCATTTTTCAATTATTACTGGGTGTTGAGTCACCAGTTTGACAAACAAAGCCCTGTCTAAATATTTTATCGTCACCAAAATCTTCGTCGCTGGATGACATGACTGCTGTGATGGTAACTAATTTCCAATCAAACAGTCGAACAGTCGAAATAATTATCCTGAACACAAAGCGAACTACAAGCGAACTGACTAGTGAGTAGTGACAAGAGACAAGACTGCATCGAAAACGGAGCGGGCGCGGCGCGGCGCTGCGGCGGAGGAGAGAGGAGGGGGGAAACAAGTCACAACATGAAACCTAGTTGTTGCTAGGCTTAGCAAGTGCTATGCCTAGCAGTTGCTCAAGTTTTTCCCGGTTACTTCTTAAAACTAGGGTAGATGTTTTCTACCTAGACCTAGCATTTGTTTATTCACTCCGATTTGAGGAAGAGCTAGGACTAGGGGCTAGGTGCTAAACCAGTAGATTCTAGGTTTTATTCACTCCACCCAATGTTCCGCACTGTTTATAAAAAACGCACTATTAAATATAGGTAGTGCGTTCATTCCTATATTCGGTCGTTTGAGGTGATTCCCTCATGGTTTCACCTTACTTTCATGGCTCAAGATAGCTATTACGAAAGTTAAAGAGTTTAGGAGGGAGAGAAAGAGAACGAGCTTTATAAACCCTCGTACCGCACTGAAAAAAGACTAAACCGATCAAACTATATAAAACAATTAAATGCACAGTGGTAGCATAGAGGAATACAGAATGGTGCGAACTCTTAAATTAATGATATAATGATCATGAATCAGTGACGAGCGCCAAGCCTTCCTTTCTTCCAAGGTGATATGGCAGGAGGTGGCATCTACCCTCAACTTTACCAATCATGAAAATTTTACAATAGCGCAAAGGACTTTAGGGATAAATGGAATAAGAGTTTCCTCATCCTCTTTTCCTAGTTTTTTATTGTTTACTATATAACAATCAATGTTTGGAGACTTTTAAATTAAGAGTGAGACCATATATGTTGACAAAATAGTTTATAAAACTCATCCCCCTTCACAGAAGTGACATTTATGCCTAGTAACAGATTATAAAAAATTTTCCTACATTATTTATGATATGAAATGTGACGTTACAGTTATAACACGTATTATATTTAATTCCCTTGACCGACACACGTATTGGCTCAAAATTCTATTAATGAAAAATATTGAATAAATTGCTCTTCAGGTTTTGAACATAATGATTATTGAATTCCAGTCAGCAAAACAGTATATAGTGTACTTCTAAATTATCATTAAAAATTTAAAAGATTGTCACCTTTAAATTCAAATAACCATGTATGATAAAAACAATAATACATTAAATTTAATAACTTTTGAAAATAATAAATCGAGTTTCTAAACTTTAAAGAGACTCGTCGTAGACATCATTTTCATAAAACGTTTGAGAAAGGCGGGGTTGATAAAATTGAATTTTAAGTCGTAGCCGACTTTTGAATTCAAGGTTTTACATTTCTGATATAAAGCAGAGCTTTCACTCTCTGCACAAAACCAATCTGCATAACTTGAATACTCCATTTATTCGCCATAAAGAGAAAATCTACTTCCATCTCAAGAAAGACACTCCTTTTGTAAATATTGATCCGCATACTTTTAGAGCCTGAGATCTGTGCAAAGGAACTTGAAGTATAATATTGTACAGCAGCATATGAAATATACTTTGGTATTATCCGGGGATAATATCTTTGAAAGAGTTTTTTACCGGGCACCTAAACAAAATTATGTTGTGAAAAGAACAGACTTCATTTGATTTACTGTGAAAATTAAATCTGTTCTTGTTTCTACGTTCGAAAATGAAGCGATGTCTGTGAGTCCTGCCTCTATATACTATTTGGCATTACGATTTCAGTGGGTAAATACATACTTACGTATTACATATATCAACTGTTACTAATTTGAGAGAGGTTTTTATTTTATCCCTAGAAGTGCATGGTGAAGGCGTCAGCGAGGTTCGCACTGATGGCCAAGGGTATTACCGTTCACTATTTTCCCTATCTCAGATCACGTGCCAGATCGTGCAACGTGATTTGACGTCAGGAAAGTTGGATGATCTTAGATGTAATCTGAGGTTAGGAAATTACCGATCGAAAATGCTCCTGATCTTTGGCAACACTATATTTATGATAACCTAATTTAAACAAACAGTACATAGGAACATAGTGGTCAAAGTAATTTCAACTAATGTATTTTTTAAGTCCCTGGTAAGAAAGTCTATTCCAAAAATAGAGATCTCCGCATAATATTAAAGTACATGTTTTTATTTAGCCGATTTTATTTGGCCCTTACTATAATAAAACTACCTTAGTTCCCATTTTAAAAGTATGTTTTATACTTCTCCTATATTTATGGAAGTTATATAAATTAAACACACACAAAATATTTTCCATACCCAACATTGACTTCATCAACTTGAACTGAAATCAATTCAATGTTCAAAAGTCATTCCGTTTTGTTAAACTTAAGTATTAAATCGTTGGATGGAAATATGTTTCCTAAAAAATTAACGATAGAGAATTTCTACACATTTGTATTCAATACAGAATTTAAATTTTTAAGGCATTACGTAAATTTCACAGCTTAATACGACAAACGGCAGACCCATCCATATTCATACAACAATACGTCCTTTACAACGTAGCAAAGTGAGATTTAGCCAAATAAAGCTCAATTCAATGTAGTTATGAACAAAGGAGTATCTTTTAGTCTCGATTCATATGGGTTCACTTGAGGGATTAAAACTCAAAATTAGTTACCGGATTTATCCATAATACCAATTATATTATTTTACGCAGTTTTCAGTGAATAATAATGCCAAAAGGCGATATTTCACATATGAGTAAAACACTTTTTCACTATATTTAAGTAGATTAATACTTTTGTTACGTTATTTCTAGTAATAAAACGTTTTAATACATAAGGAGGTATAACACTTGTTGCTTATAAATATTTGGTTAAACAGTTATACTTTTTGTTAACTCATTACTTGCATTGATAAATTGTACCAACCTTCATCATTGTCTTTTTATTCGTAGTGCGAAGGATAGTCTTCTCGTCCATAACTAGTGTTCTTACTATAACGTAATCAAATTTTCAGTAAATTATTCCGGCAAACAATATCCGATTCTAAAAGAGGACACTTTTGTTATTAGTTATGAAACGGTATTTAAGTTAACATATACTGTAAATATTTCGGTTTACTGCGTTTTAAAAATACTAGAGAAATAAAATATCTTTTCTTGGCGCAAGAATTGTACTTAACCACTTGCGTAATCAAGTTATTTATGTCAGTGAAAATAAATTTAATTTTAAGTAAAACAGAGTATTTCACAAAAAATTCCGATTCAAAAATTTTGAATTGCTCAACTTTGCTGCTTTCAAAATCATCACACAAATTTTAAAACACGTCGAAGAGCGGTAACTATTCAAACGTTAACTTCTTGGGCTTCATAGATAAAATATCAACAAACTTCTTCTTTTGGATCTAGGTCACTTTAATTACCAAAATTAAATAAATAATTAACTAGTAAATCTAAACAAATATGAGAAATGAAAAATGAAACATCAGCCAATACAATTCTAACTGAAAGTATTACTAGGAGATCTGGATTATATAAGCTAAAGGACCCACCCACTCACAAAATACAATATCCTTTTTTTCTTCAGATGTGGTGTCAAAACTCTACAATATATGCAAATAATAACGTCCTGTCAGCGTACACTCACGTTTAGTGTATGCAACATAGGTTTTTGCTGTGTGCCGTGTCTGATACAGTTTGTATGGTTCGTTTCTCATCGGACTGTTCTGAGCTTGCTGACTGTATTACATGCATGTTAAGAATATACTAAAGTTTTTGAGGTAGCGTGTTCTGTTGTCATGTTTGAACTTACAAGTCTGTATCGCTATATGTTGATTTTTTGTAAATTCGTGTACTAAAATAAAAATGTTCTACACCTGAAGAAAAGTATAGATTCTAGTTCTCGAATCATATTATTCCTAATTTTGTAGACTACACCACTATGACAAATGCTTGAAATCACCTCTTATATTACAACTACTTGTCCCCTGTAGGACACTGAATATAACTAGTACGTACTAATTAATTAATTATATCAGATGGTACTTCTTCATACCTTCAGAGATTTCCTTTGAAAAATGAACTAAATAGGTTTGCATTACCAGTAAACTAAAAAATATAAAGTAGTATGTTATAGAAAATGGTGAAATATTCTCTACATAATTTAGGGTCGTAATCAATAGGTGTGTAATAATAATTTTTCGATCAGCAGTACTCATAATCCTTGTAAGTTAAGTTTCATCCGATTTATTAAAAAAAAAACCAAGTTTGAATAGACATGGTGTATTTTAAAAATATTTCTCTATGTTGAATTAGGTAATTGTGACTTTTTTTTACGATAGTTTAATGAATGCAATAGTCCAATTTGAAATGTTTTGAGATGATCACACTTCCTAGGTGGTTACTTTTGAAACACACAACAATTAACGATGCAAATGGTTTTGATAAGTTATCGAAACTATGCTTCCAGATAGACATTCTGTTTCGTGTGGAGACAAAATCCTGTGATATAAACAATGAACTAAATACATTATAAAGTAATAATAATTCCATGAAACAATAAAATACACGCTATTTACAATCATCTTGTAAACCTAAAAATAGTGAGACGGCCAGTTGACTTTGGTATTTCTATTACAACGCTAGGTACTTTGTTACTCTAATGTTTTAACAATATACTTGTATTACAGTTATTTAACTATCGTGTTCTGCTGTGCATACGCCTTTTATGTGAAGGGTTTGCTGTTGTGTACGTATTTTTTAGAGAGTCAAAGAAAATGTTGCCTTATAAACCTAAACCAATTCCTGAATTTGAAAGTTTCGTATTAGTTAAAAATTGTAAGTTTTTGCTGACGTCCAAATGTTATGAAACACTATAAAAACTACTACGAAAAAATTATGTTAGTTATTTACTCGGTATATTTTGGAGCAAGGTGCGAATACGTTAACTTTGAATTCATAGTTTTATAAAACTTGAATCAAACGCTAATAATCTGCCGAATAAATAAGGTTATTCTCTAATATCAATTTCACTTGATGGTAGGTAATTTAAATGTTAATGCAGCAATATAACGTTTATCTCACCATTTTACAGCCAGAGGCATTTATTGAGATTTCTTGTAGCTTCCACTCAACCGTCAATTCGTTTATTATTATGGCGCCCTTCTGCAAGTTCTGGGATATAACATAGTTTAACTAAACTGTATATATAAATGTATGTATGCATTGGTATAATATATATATATATATATAAAATATATATATATAAATATATAAATAAAATAAATAAATAATATAAATATAATAATAATATTATATATTTATATATAATATAAATATATATATATATATATATATATATTATTATAAATATTTGCAATGCATAGTACAAGTTTGTTTCTGGGGCAGATTTAATGTTTACTTTCTTATTCTTTTGGGGTTGCATATTCAACAAATGACCTTCAATTCTTTTAGATCTTAGTTTTTTCTCGCTTTACATAAAATCAGGGACGTTGTTTTCCTACGTAATTCAATAGGTAATTTTCCGGGCGAAGAAAACCTAATGGACATTATAGTTTGTAGTTTTTTTACAGACATAAATTCCAAAACTTTATCTATAGTTTTGTCATTATATTGAGTGTTGATGTTCTTTCACATCGGCTGGCTGTCCATGGGAGCGTCTAGGCCTAGATCAGAGAGATTGACCAGGGCCGAGAAGGAGATTTATGCGGCCAATATTTACCTTAAAAGTACGTGGAGACAGGTTTGAAGCCATAAATATGAAAAGGGGGTTATTATGAAACCTTAGTTTTATAATACCCTCGCTTAAATCAACACTATTATGGGTTCAGGGGTGGATTTGAACCCATATCCCTCCTTCTTTTGACAACCTTCCTTGGAGATTATCGACCTTTAAGAAAAAAGTATAACATCAGTGGTTATGAAACCTTGTTTTTATAAAGCCCTTGCCATAACATAAGCACTATTTATGTTTTCGCGGGGGGTAGGTTGGAACCCATAAATCCCCCCTTTGGTAGCAACCTTCCTTGGAGATATATCGACCTCCAAGTAAAGTATAACATCAGTCGTTATGAAACCTTGGTTTTATAAGGCCCTCGCATAAACAATAACAATAATACAATACCGCAGAGAACATTCAACAACAAACATTGTACATAGTCCCCTGTATATTCATTTAGCGAGCTCTGCATTAACATTTGTTGTGAAATGGCTCCATTAAGGCGTAAACAGGTATTTCTCTGTTAAAACTGTAATAACTCTAAATCACCTTCCATGGGAGTATTTACCCATTAGTATTGTTTGTTTTTTAAAACAACAAATAACAGTTCGTTACCCTAGCTGAATAATAAACACGTTTTGATCTTCAAGTTAGACAGTTATATCAGAGGTGATTCCCTGAAAGAGATTAAATTTCCCCGATTATAACCTATTGTGTAATGTAAACTTTCCCCGAAACCCTCGATACTTCACTTTGTATTTCCTCTCCCTTTCTTGAATTTCAATTTGAAGGCTTTTAGAAAATCACCAATAACTCCAAATGTCATATAGCTGTTTTTTGTAGTTTTTATATTTGGTTTGTTTATTATATGCCAACAGAAAAGTTTCCAAAACGTTTTTTAATAAACTCATTATTAACTGTTATAATTCGTAACTATTGTCAATGGTGGACTATTTACTATTTTACTTAGGAATGTTTCGCTCTAAACATAATAATTAGTTTTTTAATTTTCAGAAATCATAAAATTAATTTTCTTTTTCCTACCTTAGAGTAATAATTTAAAATTAAAGTTAACAGTTCGAATTATTAGCACAACTCTTGCAGATGTGACAAAGTTTTTTTTTTGTAAAAGGTTATATTTTTCTATAGTTTGCGTATATTTTTTCCTCCACATATTTGATGGAGCAATTTCTCTACTTCTCCCCTACTAATTACCGATACTTTTATCTTTTATTTCCAACTGTATATTATAACAAGCCATATAATTAGTACACAGCATATGCAATATATGTAATTTTTAATATATAAATGTATGGTTATGAATTTATTTTACACTAAATATTTTACATATGGTTGTATTGCGCTTGAGATTATTGTAGTATCCCACATAAAACTTTTATTTCATGATAATTAACAAAAAGAAGTAAATGTTGATTCTAACCTTTGTTAAAATGGTATCAAAGGGAGTTTGATGTACTTGCAGGTCTCGGCCCATTGATACTCTCATCCAGTGGTGTGTAATTATAAAAGATTAAGTCATGAGTTAAGGTTTCAAACTAAAGAAAATTTCCCCATTTTCAATAACTTTACTATATAATGCTATATGGAACTATTATTAATTTTCATCAAAATAAAAACTTATGCACAACGTATGTGTCTCAACATAACTGATTTTTTAAATTTCATTAAAAAAGCTTATAATGTGCCTTGGACGTTCAATTTTTACTTGCTTAAAGTCATAACTACACATTTTGAACACATAAATTTTAATAAATCAATATTTACGTTTAAGTTATTTGTTAGTAAGTATTTTAATTTTGATAACTTAAAAGCGATTTTTCTTTATTGTGAAAATGTCTATTACCAAATATGTTACTATAATTAGATTCTATAGAGCAACTTTGAGGTATCAGTAAAAAAGCCTTATCTTTTTCCAAGATGCCGAAGATGGGAAAACAGTTTGTAGGTAAAAAAGGTCAGACAAATAGATGGTGTCAAACAAAAAAGGTGTTGTTTTTTTTTGCAAATTCGTATAGTTCATTGCGTGACATACAAAGTTGATTGTCTCTAATCTTACAGGAAAGACGTGACTATTTGTAATGTTTTTTGTTTTATTCATACAAAAGTATTTAATGCCAAAAGTACCAAAAATGAAATGTTTGTCTTAAAACCTTGACAAAATGCTAATACTGCAATGGCTCGTCTGTGTACTCCATGTTGCAGAAATTGGTAGTACGCTTTGACAAGGCAAGTAGTTTTTGTACTCTGGACCAAAATAATATAGTGTTTAGTAAATACTTTAAACACTTAAACACGTCTTATCATATAATGAAAACAAAAGACGTATTTCGGTATAATATTAGTATATTAGTAATTTTCCAGTTTCTATGTTTAATTTAATCGATTTTCTTGATTTGAATGAAAAAATAGTTACGTAAATATTGGAACACAATTCTATATAAAGAATTTAAATATTTTTTATATAATTTAAAGAAATCCAAGAGGAGGGAGATCTTCTCACACCATAGGAATTTCCCAGGCCGACTTCCAGTTACTGTTAGAGTATTTTAGAATGAGGAGTGGAAGTAGGAACTTCAATTGCTCTTACTTATGAAAACCTAAAGAAAGAGTAGTAGAATGTAGCGTACAACGCATATAGCATTACGTAATTTTAAAACCGAGTTAATTACCAAGTGAAAGTTTAAATAACTGGCCGAAAGGTGACCTTCAGTGTATTTACTACCAGCTCGCATATCATTATTAAGTCCGGCAGCTGAGCAATACTGAACTATAATTACGATGACACAATGTCCAAGAACCCAACGTTGGGCTAACCGAGCTCTGATGTATAACAATCATGTATTGTTATTGTTATCTATTATTTTAGCTATGTTTACTGTTATCAAACATTGGTTTTTGGCCGTATTGTGGACATACATACGTGAAGTAGTTGGGTGCGGCGGAGTACAAACAAGTAAGTGGTGTAAAAAAGTATTAACAATATTCTAAAATCATTTTGAAAATTCCTACGTTATTTCTAGGCAGAGGCATCAATGCCAGAGTCGTGATACCCTTTTCGTACCGAACATGAGTCTCAAGACCGTAGAAAAGTGATCTTGCAAGTCTTCACATCATTCCGACCGGTGGCTGAGTAATAACCACCGGTACTACAGTGCTAGATACAATTAAACGGTGTCCAGGAACAACAACACTGTTATCTGAACTGTTTTATAAACTAAACTTGCCGTTATATTTCATACAACTAAGTACTTAGTATCAAATATATGGTTTTCATATAGTTGCGTACATTAGGTTTTAGTATGAAATCTTAATGATAATATTCATAGTGGAACGTAAAAAATATTTGTATACTTTCGTGTAAACACATTAAAACCATAATTTTGTAACCATTATAAATATACGATAAATCATCCTAATACAATTATAAATGTGCAAGTGCATTTGTTTTGTTTCCACGCATAAAAAATTCACCTGATTGTACTGAACTTTTACGTGAACATTGTTAAGGTTCCTGAAATGAATATAGGCCTATTAATTGTTCTGTTCCAAAGTTGCGAAGTATTAATTGAAAGAGCCTGTTACGTGTAATCAACTGTTGTTAGTACACATTGTATTATGACATTACAATCATATGTTTCATTATTTAAATAATCACTTACATTGTAATGCCACATTGAAAAGATAACTCTTACGAAAAGTATGCACTTCACAAAAATTAGATACTACGTAATGGGATAAGCTGGGCACCTCATAATTTTACTGAAAAATGTCATGAATGCATCTTGTTGATATGCGCAAGATAATTGTATTGTCAATACAGATAATATATTTTTACTTTATTTGCCATAAGTTTTGCTAGGAACGTTGTAGAGATGTTTTCATAGCGCAAATGTGTCTATTTGTAATTCAATTTTAAAAGGATATGTCACAAGATAGGAGTTGTATATTGAAAATTTTAAGTTGCTCCCTTCTACCCCCCTTTTAAAATGTACACCCGTACCGGGACTTAATGTACACTCTGTACATTTGTTTATGTAGACTAAATTGAATTAAGCCGTAATAATTCTGAACAGTTTAGTTGTATAACAAATAATAGTGCATTGCAAATCATACTTTCATGATGATTAAAACGTTAATTTAAGTGAGAAAAATCTGACATGTTGCTAGATGAGTTAAAACAGTTCTCTATTCACGAGTGATATAATAATAGTACAAACACTATCAGCTGTTGGGACAAACCTAAGTTAATTAACAACATGTGGTCCTGTGTTTGCGGGCTTGTTGGCATTGCCATGTTTGTTAACATTATCAGAACGTTCATTTTCTATTCGGCCGAATAAACCAACCATCTGTTGTTATAATATTTAAATCGAATTAATGGTCCTACTGACAAAATTGCGTTTAAAAACCGTTAGTATCGTTATACTCAGTTTATTATCTACTCCAAATACACATCTTCTGTCCAGAAGCAATTAATTAATACTGAAAGTATATTACGGAATGTGTTATAATACGTTTGTTTCTCCAACTGAGATGAAGACAAGTTTGGACAATTCATACAGACCATGAAATCAATTTAAGGACTTGATAGATCTGGCTGTTATATCCGGAGAGCTGAAAGCATATCTCACGCCTTTGGCGGAGCAATTTCCGAAACATGTGGTTCTCCTGTAGAGAACAGTGATTTCGAGTTTTCAATGTAAGTCTTATCAAGTAACCTCAAAAAAAGATAGTCATAGTATTTTTCATACACACATTTATACATCGAAAGAAAAGATTTATGTGACACGATATAATATAAGTTTAATTTAAGTGGAAAACACGATAACGGAACTATAATAATATATTGAATTTTCTTATGTCATGCGTGTATATAAATTTGTTTTATATGCAAAATATCTGACCAAACTGATATTAAATTACGTCCTCACGTATTATAATACTGTAGAAAACATTCAACAACAAAAAGTTTACATTAGTCTCCCGTCCATTCATTAGCGAGCTGTGCATTAACATTTGTTGTGAAATGGCTCCATTAAGGCTTAACAAGTATTTCTCTGTTAAAACTGTAATAACTCGGAACCAGC
Organism: Homalodisca vitripennis; assembly: GCF_021130785.1. Classification (NCBI taxonomy): domain Eukaryota; kingdom Metazoa; phylum Arthropoda; class Insecta; order Hemiptera; family Cicadellidae; genus Homalodisca; species Homalodisca vitripennis. Next base: position 37,926 of record NW_025776572.1, read on the forward strand.
TTCCATCGTTGCACTTGCCCAATTATTGTTATTTGTTATTTGCTTAAAAACAACAAACAACAGTTCGTTACTCTAGCTGATTGATAAACCACGTGGTAATGAAACGTGTTGATCTACAAATTAGATAATTATATGAGAAGTAATTCCGGGAGAGACTAATTTTCCCCGATGATAGCCAAATGTATGATGTAAAATTTACTCAAACCCTCCAATTCTTCCCTTGTGTTCCCCTGGCTCTCCATAACTTTCTTAAACCTCAATTTGGAGACCTTTGGAATATAATTTATAACTCCATATGTCACAGCGGTGCTTATTTTAACTGTTCTATTTCGTTTGCTTATTATATGCTCGCACAAGGGTTTCCGTAACGTTGAAATAAACCTCACAGTTTTAGAATTGCATTGGAGATGAATAGTAAAAAACCACAATGCGTCTCAATACAATCACCTGTTTTGTAATATTTATATTGTTCTTAAGCTATGTGTATTACATGGAATACAATTTAATTAACTTAGGTTTGTCTTTTAGTACTTCCTTTTATTATACGACGTGTTTTTTTTGGGGGGTATTAAAATAGTGTTTGATAATGCATCTATCGCTTATTTCATTAAATAACTTCAACATTCTGACTAAATTAGGAGAAGTTGTAATAAGTTTCAACTTATACTAAACAACAATCAGCTTAAAATAATGATGTAGCCTATAATGAATAACCATACATATTCAGTAATAAAACTCAAGTATGCTCTGTATACTGGGATTGTAACTGCGCGTATGAGAGTGGCAAGGCTGCTAATGTTGTCAAAGACCTTCAAACATCAAAAGCGTCGTCGGCACAAAGGCCCCTCCAGACTGCAAGCCTTTGTTTACATCGGTCAGCTGTTCTCAACAGTTCTTCCATCCGAGTTTCATGCAAACCGATCTGGAAATTCTATTTAACATCCTCATCGATCTATAAAGAAACACAAATAAATAGGATCGTGTTGTGCAATAATAAGTAATATTATTATACTATTATTACATATTTTATCTCAAACAATATATACCATCACATAAATGTAAATCTTTACATATAAAAATGAAATGCCGTCAGTTAGTCTCACTGAAACTCGAAGACGGCGGGACCGATGTAGCCAATTTTTTTTTTGTTTTTCTTAATTCCATAATTATCGAATTCCAATTAAGGTTTAAAAGGTGAGGAACGTTGAAAAGAAAAGTTTCACAGAATATTTAATAATTCTTGGAAATAATTATATTATTTACGACATGTAATTCAAATTTAAATGACCCTGAGCAGCTGTTGACACTTTCAGCTGCAGTCCACCAAAGTGGCAAACAACATTTGTTTACATTTTAATTTTAGATAATATTGAATAGTTATAGAGATTTTGACTAGTAGTGTTACCCAATTTCAAAAGACAAAGTTACTATATAATTTTTATTTTAGAATGTGCAGTGACAAATAAACCATATAATTTACTGATAATACTATTTAAACGGTGTTCTAAAATCCAATTTAATCAGCAAAGCTGTGAATGCACATAAAGTTATCGCAACTGGTTGACTTACTTAACAATATGAATGTATTTTGAAGTAAAATCAAAGGGGTGGCACACTCTTTTCCTTATAACAGAAGCAGAATACAAGCGTTTTGCCTAAGTAGTCTTTTCAAGCTTACGTATACACATAGTCTCTTGATCGGGGTACAAATCAATATTACTAGAAACATGGCAGACCGCTAATAAACCCGTTTAAATCTAAGTTGGATTCTAAAACCCTGACATGTGTTTATTTTCTTAGTCAAGGCAATAACATAAACTCAACTAGAAATAAATTAGAGCGGAAGCGAATTTAATCGAACTTATCTGACTCCTTTAAATCGGACTAACTTGCCAGCCGTACGTAAATTATAGGTTTTCTTTATAAACACAAACAATATATCACTATATTACTCTTAGGCAGAAAGATAACTGAAATTAGCTTTCTAATCGAAGTTGGTATTTGTTAGTATATATTTTGTTGATAGGGACATAAGTAAAACTGAACAATGGCACGTAAAATACCTTATATAGAAAATTAATCTAACTAATTTAAGATTATCCGCTCTAGCTAGTCTTAATTTAGTACATCTTAGTTATGTTCCTAACCCTGTGGGTTTTAATAAATATGAACACGCTGAAGAACTGGCATGAAATAGGTCAAAAGCACTGTTTTGAGGCTGGATCAGCTTGTAATCAATGACTATTAATCAAGCGACTCTAAAATGGTTCAGAGTCTCCTTTGGAGATTGGGGAAGTTTTTCTGGACAGACATATGATAAGAAACTTACTAAAGCCAGTTTCACGAACTTGTTTTTGAAGGTGGACAGAGGAGTTTTGAATCGGATAACTTCTTTCATTATTGAAAATTTTTGTTTTAAAAAACACATGAACAGTTGAGGAAACGGCAAAACACATTATTGTGGGTTGCGGGGGACTTATTGAGAGGTTTTCGATAGGGAAGGGCCCTCTTTGGAATCTTCCACCTAGGTAATGATTTTATTGGGCAGACAATCCTAGATCTCGTTGAAGGTATAGTAATAGGTATGCCCTAACCTCTATGATGCAGAATAAGCTTAGGTGATGTGCTAGAAACTGCGAGTTTTCATGCTTAATTCTTATCAAATATAATCTTAATAAGTGTTAAACGTCCAGGATTGTCAATATATCTTAAGCATGATTTATTCAATCAAAGATTGGACAGCCCCATTTGTAATGTCATTTCCGTACGGAAGGACAAGAACAGGCTTGGGCGTGGTTCTGTCAGTGGAAATATTTATGATGCAAAAGTAATATTATTTATATTGACAGTTGTTTATAATGGTTTATTCAAGGAAAAACGTGTGTTAAAGTTTTAAATTACGTAACAAACTAACTACTTTGGTTTTTGTTTCAATGCTACATACAGATTTGAATTACACAGTATAGTACTAATATTTTTATGTGAAAAAATTCAGAGTGATTTTAAAAAATGAGCATTTTATGGAACATAATAGCAATTTTGTATTCTTAAATTACATTGTTATGTATACACAGAATAAGCTGTCTGTCAAAAAGGGTCTACTTACGTCTCTTGCAAACTTCTTTTTGATTTAGGTCCAAGATATTTCCAGTGCCATAGTTGCGTTTGCCTTCTCACGATGGGGACAATATTTATTCATACATAGATCTGAGAAGTCCAGTATGATCATACAATTTCTACTCCCGGTATAAGGGAAAAATCTGTAGGAAGTTTATGCAACAATTCAGTAATCATGTATAGGATTATTCAACTTGAACAACTTGTTTTTTTAAAATTGTATTCCGGAAAAGAATGGCTCGTTTCTAAACTACGTATACAAGTCATTTTCAAACTAACAATGCATGTAGTCGACCTTAACTTTACTTGTAGGACGCATTATTCAATTATTAAAACACATACAAACCAACAATTATAATCTTTAAAGAAATACAATTTATTAAAAAAACTAATAATAATAATAATTGTTTTATATTATTTATTTTTTGTAGAAATTTATTTTGTTTTAAACCTGTAAATTGTAAATAAATTATTGTATACATTTTAGATTTTTATTTATTTTTTCTCTCGCTGACCTCACTACTTGTTGAAGAGGTGAGTGTATTTTTCATATCATTGTTAAGTTAAGTCAATTTTGTAAGTTTATAGGAAGTAAATCATTTATTAATTTCATTTATTCATTTACAATGGTAAATGAACACACCCAGTGTCCACCCTCGTATTTTATCGTATCAGTAATTGTTATGTCAGCATCGCCTACATTTTCCCTATCACTAAATACATTTTAGATATTATTTTTGACTGGGATCTTTTACTATTTGGACAGTTCTATTGTGATTCTGGCCCTCTGTTCCTGTTTTAGTACAATATTAAAATGGCGTGAGATAAGACTAAGGTTAATGTATTGAAATTCGTATTATTTACTCCATTCATAACTAGATATCAAATAAATTACTTCACAGGTATGCGAATAATAATAGTAGGAAATAATCTGAAAACAAAAAATTCACCTACACTACACGAAAAATATATTAATTTTCATACCACCATTGTAGTAAATTTCCACTCTTAACTCCTAATTATATAAAATTTTTATTATTTAACAAGTAAACCATATTTTAACTGAAACTATGCAAACTATTGCAGTAACAGTATCTTATTGCATAAACTATATTTAATTTTGAAATATTGCTATTTGAACCACTGGAAATGGGGTAATTTTAAAACTGAGATAAAGAGAAGCAGGAGACAAGTGGTCTGTTACAGCTTGATAAAAGTGTAAAGGTAATATAAGGACAATACTCGTCAACCTAAACCTCATAACCTCCTTTGTGAAGCTCTATTGTTCTCTTTCAACTTTTGAATTTCTCCGTGTTATCAGGTGAAAGTTTCCAGTGGAGGTTAGGAGTGTTGTTCTCAGACCACAACCATTGTTATATTATAGCAACTATTTATCACCACAGAACTTAAACTTTGCAGATTTAAATGTAACACTTTATCGGCGTACACTTTCCTAATACTTTAAACTACAAAAGAACCTAAGGTTTTTGCTTTTTTTGTTTATATCTAATATCTCATCATTTGTCTTCATACAGAAGAGTTTGTGTGTCGATTCGCTAGAAGATTGTGCATTGGATATGAACAAGAATTTTACAATCAACATAAAAAGCAATCAAATTCAACCAGAGCGCTCTAAAATTGTAAAATGTACTATTTCATTCAAACATTAATTCCTAATACTCCAAAACCGAAACGGTGAGAGGTTTAGTTTACCTAATTCTGTTACAACGTCATATTACGCATACAGAAGTTATAAAAAATATGAGTTAGGAGCAAGTGCCTGTTTAAACTAGTCGTGAAAATTTCCTCTCAGAATTATTAATAACATTTTAATGCTTAATACCCTCACAAAACGCCATTTTTGAACACGTGTCAGAAATGGAATGGTTTACTTTATTAATAATTTCAAACTTAATCTTTGTCGCCAGTATTGGTAACTTATTTGGGAATTTGAGAAACAATCTCACATTTCACAGATCTCTATAAAACATTCTAATATATTTTTAAGATAAGATTTATTGATAAAATTCTTGTAAAAAAATGTATTTTATAGATATAAAGTTTTCGATTTAGTTTTGTGCGGAATTCACATTGAAGCCACCTAAGTACTAGACGCTTGAAAAAAAATTATCGTACATATCCATATATTTCCAGGTAGTAAGACAAGACGTTTGATTATTAACTGAATTTTTTCGGAGAATAAATTTTTATAGGAAAGTGTAATATATATTTGTTACAGATAAAAGAAACTTTGCACATTTATGGGGCTATTGGGTAGTACGTTGCTACAGTACATGTTAAATAGCAAAGCAATATTTGGTACGATAAAACAAAACTATAAAATATTGCTATAAGTAGGAAAAGCTGTTATTTCCCAGGTGGATTTCTTGTACCTTGCCGGCCCTTGGGGGAAGGCTTATGTCTTGTTTCAGAACTCTGGCGGTCATGTACTACTTCGATTATTTTCAAAAATCCACTATTTATAAAATATTTTCTATGAAACATTTCTAACACAACGTCTAAATCCATGTATATGATACTTAATTTACATCATTAGGTAATTCACATAATTTGAATTTTGATAATTCGTTTTAATTCATTATTGGAATAATTTAATTTAAGAAACGAATAAATGTTCATGTAACCAAGGAGTTTTTTTTATTGTATTAGTTCATGTACTTTCATTTTCTAAAAAAAAACTTTTATAAGGAAAGAACATGTAATATTATAATTCATTTTACTAACTTTGACGAAAAGAATATTAGTATTAGAAAATAACCAATCCATACAAAAACATAAAGTAAATCTTAATGATAATGATACGAGTGTTCTAGAGCCATGTAATCAAAGCTAAGTCCTATTAGCTAACTGACTGCGTGGCGCTGTATCGCCTGACAGATCTTGTCAATACCACCTCTGCAGTTAAGGTTAGAATGTAGCAGCAGTCTTATCTAATGACAGAGTAAAGGATCAAAGCGTACAACCATCAACTTCTGTTACGTAGCGTGTTCGGCACTTGTGTGTAATTGACACCTGCTTTTATATACCATTTCAGAATTACCGGCTATGTTTTTATCGGATATCTTTTCCCACCCTAAAAACTAATTGTCGTTGGAACATTTACATCGGTTTTAACACAAATATCCCCACCAGTGTCACAATATTTTCAATATTTATTATTTTAATATACATATAATAATGATGTACATATATTTTATATAAATATTATTAGATACTATTACATATATTATTTATTGCAACTATGAATTAGTAACAATATACCATTTAACTTATCAGTTAGTAAAGTTTTATCTTCAACTTTTTAAATTATATTACCAAATATTTCTTATTGCGTTAAATTCATGCTGTTCCAGTTGTGCTATGAAAATTGTAAACCTCTTCTAAACAACATTCTTATTTTGGTCGTATAATTATTGGTTATTTGTCAATATAAAGATATAATAAAAACGTACCTGAATAAATGGTTAAATCTCTTAACTGGGTTTTCATTAGAGAAATCTCAAACTCTGCTATACAAACGATTAAATACAAAAAAATTACACAGTTTATGACAAAAACAAGAAGTCATTTGGATATATTTTAATTATATATATAGTCTTTTAGAGCAGTTTCAAAAGAAAACTATAATTGTTTAATGTACAATATACGTTGTAATTGACAACTTTGTGAAGTACACTTGTAAAAACATACACAGAATAAAATAAGCAAACAACCTGATAATAAACTTTCTACATGTAAATACAATTTGGATATGTAAACAAGTTTTTGGATTAGTTGTTAATTGAACAATAATAACATAATATCATTTAATTTTGAATTTAGGTAAATTTGTAATATCAGAATCTTATTATTCAAGTGGAAAACAATAATTTTGCGAATGTTAAGTCTATGTGGTTGTTTCGATTTTAATATAAGTTGGTGTGCCAATTCATTGTTCCTTAAATTTATATCATTTCGAGAGCTGTTTTCACAAGGTGTAATTTTGCTTATAGCTTTAAGTTTATGATAATCCTCAAAGCTTTTGTTATGGTGAACAGCGTGTAAGGCTACTGGTTTTTTTCGTCTTTGTGATTGATAGAAAAATCGTGATCGGTCATTCTTACCCACAAAGAATTTGAGGTTTGCCCAATGTAGTCCTTGGGACAAAACCTACAGGTTAGCTGGTAAATTGAGTTGTTTGTCCATTTAAGTTGTACAGTCCAATTTACCAGCTATTGGGTAAGTTTTGTTAGTGACGCTACTTTGGAATTGATCGGTCTTATCCATAATTTCGCAAATACCACAACGTGGTTTATTAAATGGTTCACAGCCAAAAGATATATTTTCAGAATTTGTTCCAACATGAATTTTAGGCCTTACAAGTATATTCTTCAAATTTTTAGGTCTCTTAAATACTACTCTAGGTGGCCTGCACAATAATTGCTCAGTTTAGGGCGTGTTTTTTAAAATTTCATAGCCAATTTTTATAACTCTATTGAATTTGTGCAAACCAGGATAATATTTTGTTATAAATTTAGGATCATTTTGGAAGTGATTTGGAATATTTGTAACTTTTTTTGGTTGTCTGAGCTGCCGGTTCAAAAGTTTTTAGGGTATTCCCTGTTAGAAAGAGCTTTAGTAAGTTTGATTTTGTAAATTTTGAAATCTTAAGCGTCTGTACATAAGGATTTGGCTCTAATGGAAAGACTTTTTGGAATGTACTTTTTTACATGATTTTGATGGCAGCTACTATAATGTAGGTAATTCATTTTATTAGTACCCTTAACATGTATTTTGGTTTTTAAAATACAATTTTCTAGAAAAACTTTAACATCCAAAAAGTGACGATTTTGTGATTAATATTCCTTAATCATAACATTAAAACTTATTTAAACTCTCAAGGAAATGATGAAGTTTCTCTAACCCATGATTCCAGACTACAAAAATGTCATCCATAAATCTTAGCCACAATATATATAAAATTATATACTAATTATATATAATTTCCAGACAGCAGTAAAAAGTTTCTACTTAATAACAACATATTTGTAATAATTTTATTTTTCGGTACAGGAACGCAGTTTCATCTTTTATCAAATCTCGTAATAAAAACGTATGTTGTTACTTATTGATGTAATTTATTTCAAAAATATATTCTATAAAGTTTAACAAAAATATTAATTGAGTGCGTTAACGAGCAAAAGTACTGAAGCACTGCCGTGTAGGTGAGAATGTTAGGCCTCGAATAGGCAAGTTGTAACACGCTGAAAGCTGCTCTCCTTGCTCAAGTTTGTTCTAGGGTGTGTTGTATAATGCGATAGTCTACAGAACAAAGTTTTGCGAAGTTACAGGATTAACACACGCATTGTTTGGCACTTCAGCTATCATAATTATGTAACCGAACCAACTAATATGTTTTGTATATCTCACAACTACGCATACAGGGCTATACTAGACACAGTCTGTGATAAATGAAGCAGTTACATTATAAAATATAAAAGTTCATATTATACAATATTTGATACATGGAACACCTTTCTGTGCCATTATAGTCGTAATCCTCGTTATAAATTACTAATAATAATAAATGCATACATATACATGAATTACCTTTTGAAATTGATAATTCAGTCGTAACAGAATACAATTATACTTTTTAATAATACGTGATTTCACATTTTATAATTTAAATATTTGAGAAGATAATAAAAATAAGGGTTACTTTTAGTTTAAAAATTATATTAACCGTAATTCGATACGATCACCTATATACGATCACCCTTATACGAGTTACAGGTACAAATAAATCATAAGTTTGTGAGCTTCCGTTCCTCACAAGAAATCTTTTTCCTTGATTTTTGTGTTTTCTTGACATCTGATCAATCATAGTACGACCACGAAAATTCACAGCACTAACTCTCATATAGACATCGCATTTCGGACAATCCGAATATGAAATATAGTATTTACAAATACAAATGAAATTTACCTACTAATCCTACTACTGCCTATTTTACTTATGTGATTTAAATACTTTAGTAGCAGATTTTTTGTAAGTAAATTTACTCGTAAATTACACTATAAGCCTATACCCGTTCAATTAAAGCCTGCAATAATTAATTATTATTTTATTTCACTTAATAATATTCTGTTTTCGAAAATAACATTAGGATGTTAGTAATTGTTTTAGAACTACTTGAGTAGATGTCGTGTATTAAATACCTGTATCTTGTCGTATATTTCGGTACATTTTGTACCGAAATCCCCCCCACCCCGTGAAATATGGATCTCCTTGTGTTTAAACATTTTTATTTTGTCTAATAATTAAATATGATTATAGCGGTTAACTACTAGAAGCAGGCATAGCTTACTGTGGGAGCTAAAAAGAGACTTTTATATTTAACCTAAGGTGAAATATGGATACTTGTCACCCTTGATACTCTCAATTTCATTTACGAAGATGTCCTCATCACTGAATTCTCTAACGTCCGTGAAATCAGAAAAGCTACCTTGAAAGCTTTAGGGAATCCACTATTTCCCCGTCCACAAAGTCAAATTGCAAAAGGAAATTCCAAAGACCTTAGTAGGACATAACATAATTAGACCAGGGATATAGCTTACTAGCAGTAGTTTTATACGTAATAAAAATTATTTTTTATAAGAAACTTTAATTTCACTCTCTTTGCTCATTTGAGGTAATTTCTTTTTTAAGAGTCATTCCTTAATGTCACTACATTATTACATCAATAACATCATGTGATACGGAAACTTACCAAAAGGTAAGGCTTTTTAATTTTTGAAGTCATGTAAGGTAATAAAAAAAATAATTGAATTGATTTAAGTTAATTTATTTCCAAGTATATTACAAGCATACAGTGTAATACATAGTACAGTAAAATTCTAAATCTATAAAAAATAAATCTATACATGTAGTTGGGCATTCATTAATACTTGCAGTAAAATTATTTAAACAGTTAAATTCGAAGTATTAGTAATAATATTAAAAGCCTAGGAAATAACATTTAATGTATTAATACTAACTCAATATTTATGCTACAAATCCGCTATCACAACGTTTGGTGTTGCTCTGCGCTCAATGTGACGTATAATTGATATTATTACACGGTGCGCCATTGTGAGTAATGCACATGGATACATTTATATGTACTGTATATGTAATCAGACTAGAGTCTACACCATGGCTCCATGCATTAGCATTACATTACAGTCGGAACGGTATTAGATTACCTGAGCTGAACGAGTAATAGTGCCTTTACATCCGGAAATACCGCTTCATATCAACTGTGTGGTCTGCATTTACATAGATCAAATAATGTGCTTTCAAATAATCAGAAACCAAAATTACATTTAAACCTGTTTTTGTCTGTATCTAATAAACATTAAACTTAAGTATATAAGGTTTTATAACTGGCCTAGGTTAATAATTGGGTTACTGCAATTGTGAATGACATAACCTAGTAAGGTTCCTAACCTAAATGGACATAACCTAAAAGTGACATAAACCTAATGGGTTCCCAGACACAAGTCCATTTTTTGTGTCTAAGGGTTTTAAATGCTGCAACTAATTTGTAAATATACCTTTATATATTTTCCCAATAAGAGATTTGACGGCTAGGTTTGTTTTCCTTTTATAAAATCGTACACTTGTTAAAGACAGAGCATTAAATTCGTCTCTTCTTCATTTCAGCTACATTATATTGTATTCATAGATTTTTCAAATTTAATTGCTAAGTTATACAAGCTTAATATTAATTTTAAATTATTGTAATATTTAAATTTTAACTCCCCTGAGATAATTATAATTTAGTTTTCTGTTCTTTTGGCTTATTTACGTTTTATGACAATTTACAAACGTTTGACTTTTAGTAATATATTTCTAAAGTTAATCCTTTAGAATTATAAAAAATCATTAAAAACTTTGTAGTTGGAAATTATTGATTTTATAAATTTTTAATTCCAAAAAAGTTATAGTTATTTATTTAAGTAACACTACCCACTTTTTAAATGTAAAATGCCAAAATTTTTCCAGTTATATATATATATATATATATATATATATATATATATATATATATATATATTATATTATATTATATAGGAACTATAACATTGAAACGATATAGTCTTTAAACCACATAATTTATTAAGTTTTAGGAATTTTGTTTGCGTAATAGTTTTAATTGTTCTCATATCATTATTTTCACTAACTGAACCTTTCGAGAAATTACAATTTGACTCATACTTCTAGTAGGAATTTCAATTAGGATATTCAACTTCTCACCAAACTTCAACCAAAAATTCTTACCAAGAACTTTGGTTTTGGCTTCAGAGATTGAAAAAGGACCATCCCTTAAAAATTACAAATATTATTATTTCTTGTATACCATGAATGGCTAAATAAAAATAATGTAAGCATGAAAACTTTTCGGTATTTTAATAACACTTATACTCAGCAGTCAGAAGCCATAGCTCGATAACAAAAAATCACTGTCAAACACGAGTAACATATTCAATGACGTAGGTGAAGTGATATAATGGTAACCATTTAGTAAACAAAGAAGTTCCTCATCTACTACAACTCTGCTTTGATGCCATCGGCAAGGTACTACCGACAATCTAAAACCAATTTAAATGCTAATGTGAATCGCCCGGTGTATCCCTATCACTAGCAGGCCACTGGCCGGTTTACACCACTTGACGGGAACTGAATTTTTTATGCCAAACACTTGCCATGTATCCACAGAACAATACCATAAGCTTCAGTTGATATGTCTATGGCAAAAATAATGACAACTCTTACGTCAACTTCGGTGCCGATGGCTGGAGGCATTAGTGTCAGACCGTTTGGAATCTAGGAATGCTTTTTAATCTTGATCAAACAATGGCACATACCGGTTTTCATAGTTAACATTTCAATTTAATTACTTAAAATACATAAAAAACGTTTAATTCTTGGCTAGATAACGAAATTTAAGTTATGTTTTTTATTCCACTACACATACATTAAAATAAAAATGAAACAATTATTGTAAAATGCATAGTAAACTAAATTGTTATTACATTGTCCAGAGGTTATTTTCAAAAATAGTAATACTAAATAGATGTAACTGACATTCGAAGTTAAGAAATATTAATCCTTCGTTAAATAATATTAATGTAAATAATATATCATATACATTAATTAATTATTACAGATACATCATTATTCAAATCCGCTTAAGAAATATGAAATAGACATAAAGATTAACAGTTCAGGGTAAAATTGATCCTTATATTACTTTGGACTATACAAGAATGAAAGGTTAGTGATCGTAAGACCTTTATAAAGCTCATCTCCATACCAACCTTTTTCATCAGGCGGTAAAGGTCGTTACATTAGTCTTATCAAGATAACACATGTAATTGTTTGCTAATTCACATATGTTGGACTTCTTTTTGTGAATTATTTCAGTTTGATGTCTTATACGACATTGCATTCTTTGAAATAAATATATCAATAAATCACCCATACATAAAATATAACAACACTAAGTTGTAAACATGATTAATATAGTTATATTTACAAATTATCCACAGATAATAAACAAAACTCCTCGTCTGTGTAAATAAGTTTACTGTAAATATGTAAATATATGGTCTCTACGTTTGCCGGCCTCCCCGTGGCGAGACTGGATATGTCATGCATGCATTTAAAGCATTGACAAACTAACGGGCAAACAACATTATCAACAATAATAAGTTATTACCAACTCATTTGACACATGTATATACACAACTAAATATGCAAATTTTCACACGATATGAGACAACATCATTAACCAACGATAGCTGTAATTCTGTTAATAATATATGGTCTCTGTGTTTTCCGGCCTCCCCGTGGCGAGACTGGATACGTTATGCTTGCATTTCAAGCATTGACAAACTAACGGGCAAACAACAGTTTTATCAACTAAAAGTTACTTGCAACTAATTTGACATAAGTATAGCCACAGCTAAATCTCCAAACTTGCACACATGTTGCTAGAAAAATATTAGTTAATGTGGTAATAACATATGGAGACAACAATAACAATGAGACTAAATAAACCACGCAAAAATTGAAACCATTGGTGAACTAACACGCAATCACAAGTAAAACAACTTTTAAAACCAATAAGTACACATGTATAAACCAGTAAATATTTCTAATTACAAACGAAATTGTTCCACTAAGAGGTATCAACTTTAACCACCTATTTCTCTACATCTTTTAAAGTATTTTCCGGCCTCTTCGCATTGAGATCAGATATATCATACTAATGTAAGAAGCATTGGTGAACCACGGATCAAAAACAAAAGTTTTGCCTCCAATTGCTATTTATCTAATTTCTTTATTTCAACGGCCTATATGTTTCTATTTAATTGCCCATATTTGTAACTTGGGGAGATACATGATAAACCATCCTTTATTTCCAGCTTTCTCGACATTAAGTTACTTCTAAGTTATTTATAAAATTATTTTATATTTGCCTGCTTAACTGTTATGATACCAAATAGAGGTTAATAAATAAAGACGTGATTTTTTACCAACGGTCAAATAGAATAATTTTAATCACATTCCTAATAAGCTGACAACCTCGTGTGACATTAAATACATCATTCGCTAACCAACGCACTAATAAGTTGTCTGACCTACAGTTATTAAGAATGAACCTTAGTACAAATGCTCGGCTTAACATGTTCCCGAAATACGCTTATCCTCGAAATTGCTAACACCCTACTTAGGGGCCTGGGGCGAGTGGTATTATCTATCGTTAGACCTGCAAAATGACGATATTAATTATACATTTTTTATTTAAGACCGTCTGCTTTATTGTAGTGCCAGTGTTCTTTTTATGTAATTACAGTCGTAACTCTGAACACGGCTGCTGCTGTAGTCTCTGGATCGAAAACTGTTTATCTCTCCCTGACAGTTATGTTCTCTGATATTTTTCTTAAACTTAGCTTCTCAGAGAGTACAAAAATACCCAGTTTTTGTTATACATTCAACGGTTAAGCGACAAAACGCCTTAAATGTTAAACCTCTGGTTAAATCCTGAGCTCGGAAGTCTGTACGGTACGTAACAAAGTACCTTAGGCCGTGGAAAACAGTACTTTAAATGTAGGTATATGTCTCATAATTTGGATTCTTTTCTTCTTTCACCACGCTAGTGATGACTTATTGACTTAGCACATATATAACCAATATGACGTTTCTAGTGATGAGAATATAAAGGGCAATTCTCACCCTTTGTAGCAGTGAGATGGGTAAGATATATGGAAGTACTGATGGATTATGTGCTTGACTATGACAGTTTTTTAGTGCATCTAGTTATTAGAATGTCATGGTCAGATTTCCAAGACCTACAAGGACATTTAGTTTAGTTCCGGAGTGACAAGATATTCTGGATGGATAAGTTTGGAGCCGTCTCCTCTCGAGATCCATGAGGAATTATTTTGAGCATTAACTATTGTAAAATTAAGAGAGGGGAAAAACACCTAGAGTATTAGATAAAAAGACCAGCAGTTAGAGTGTTAAAAAACAATTAATATCTGTTGATTAAGCCAAGTCCATAAATATTATCAATGACGAAGTTTTAAGGGTGATTTACACGAGCAGTGGTGTTTGGCTCTTGGAAAATACTTCTTCAGTTTGTATTAGGAAATTTATCAATAAACAAATTGTAGAAGCTACAAAATATCTAAGAGAAATAAATGCATCTGGCTGTAAATATTATAATGCAATGAACTTTATCTTGCTGAATTTAAATTTAAATGAGCTATCATCTAGCAAAAATTATTTCATTACAAAAGGACCGCAGTCATTCGAGCGTTACCGTAATTTAAGGTATTTACGAGTATTTAACCGTTTACATTTTCTGTTGCAGAGACTGCCCTCCGAAGATATGTCTTGTTTTAATCTAATATGTCAAATATACACACTGTATCAATACTTTTCTCTGCAAACTTTAGGATATTGTTTTATTACCAAATAGAGCCAAAAATAAATACAACCAATGGTCTATATTCTTTTTTAACATCTATCCATCCGTAAGCGTAATTTATACAAAACATCTAAATACAACTTAATAACTTGAAGGAAAACTATTTCAAATATTTTCATGAAATATAAAGAAAAGGTGCTGAAACTCTTCAAATATGCGAAATATAGCATATTGTTTCAAAGTCCTAGCTAATTCCGAACTTACGGAGCGGATATCCGCAGAGGGCATCATCTGTATTTTAGCATAGTTCCGGAACACTGGGTTGATGGAGGATTCAATCCAAATTAGTATGTGGGGTATGGATAACAAAAAAGGTATAGTAGACACCGCTAAACTTATATCCTACCTTAGAAGCATGGGTTTCATTTTGTGTATCACATCATTTAATCTTTTGATTGCACAGTGTGGGGCACATAAACCAAGTTAGTTTTAAATAGTTGTTTGTTTAAGTTGAGTAAAGTGAATCACATTTCTTCATCCTTGCTGGTCCCATCACTGTTTCAAATTATTTATGAGGGAAAATAAATAAAATAGTTTTCACAACGGTTAAAATGAAATAATATGATTGACCATATAAAAACTAGTTTGTAATTAATTAGGATGATTTGACAACTTAACTGCGTTATTGATAAAATACTTGATGAAATGTTAAACATGTATTAAATTTGTTGTGATCTGGTAATTAAATATTAAAGTAGGGGATAGGTAACAAATTACATTAAAAATAATTTTACAAAGAATATTCTATGATATAAGTTTTAAGCTAAAGTGTTCTGATAAAATTTATGAGATATTTCCAGCTGCCACGGTTTTAGTATAAAATTATCTTACTGGAGATTTAAGACAAAGTATGTATCACATACTGCACAGTCTGCTCTAGATAGTGTAAAGCAGTCGAGACAAGGTGTGAAACAATGTACTCTCCGAGGAGCTAACTGTAACATAAATATCAGAGAACATAACTGTCAGGGAGACATGAACAGTTCCGCTCCTGAGACTACAGCTGCACCCTGTGCTCTGAGCTTCTTCTGTAGGCACATAACAGAACTCTAACAATGCAATAAGGCACACGGTCCATTTGGGTCTAAACTCAATAATTTTTAAATGCAAAAACATGTGGAAAAGCTCTTGAAAACGCAAAAGCGACAATGAGACCATTTAATTATTTTAAGATAATTAAGCTAAGAAATAAATCTTAAAAGAATTTCGCAATGATTATATTTTTAAAATCGGCTGGGAATAATTTTTAAAAGGAAGATAATCATTTTATATAAGGTATTAATCATAATAGATAATACCGTACCAGTATATCATTAAAACATTACTCTAATCGTAAGATCGTAAAATTTTTTTCATCGTAAAGTGAATAAACACAAGAAAACAGAATTGATTTACAACAAATCTCACCAAAGGGATATGACTGGCAGGAGTATTAGTATATTTTTCTACTTTTTTATTTCATGTGGTACCTTACCTTCCCGCTTAAAAAAAAAAAAAAAAAAAAAAAAAAGAGAATCTGTGTTCCTTGTCACTAAAAATATCAGATTTTAAGAAAGTAAAGTTTTTTTGTCTTAGAGACGAATTACAGTTTACATTCTATAAGCACAATACCACGACGTACTTTCTTCGGTCTAACGGCGGCTTCGTGCTTGATCACACTTTGTACAAGGGATATAATTACTTTAGCTTTTTTCAGTTTAGGATATTAAAATCGTTTTCTTTTGTCTACTTTTGACAGTGTATCACATGCTTGTCTCATAATGAAAAATGTTAGGGAAATGTTTTTTTTATCCTGTCAGTCATACTACGAGTGCGTCGTAGTTTCGTGAGATTTGTTGCCAATAAATTCTGTTTTCTTGTATTTATTCACTTTACGTGAAACCACAATTTCACGATCTTATCGACGTTGTTGATGTTTGAATGATAAAGGTGGTACCATATTATCAACGGTTAGTAAGACCTTACAAAATGATGATGACCCACATGGACCGTATGCTTTATTGCAGTGTCAGTGTTCTGTTGAGTGACTACAGAGGTAACTCAAAGGACGGGTGCAGCTACAGCCTGTGGCCCGGGAACTGTTCATTTCTCCCTGACAGTTATGTTCTCTGGTATTCTTGTTACACTAAGCTTTTTCGGGGAATACAAAATTTTTTTTAACTACTATAGAATTTTTTTGGCAGGAATTTCACTGATTTTATTGGAAAACAGTTTTTTGTATCTGTCTTTCCGCAGGTTTTCTGGAAAACGAACTGACCTATAGACCGGATATCCGTGGAAGGTTCGATTTCAGAGCATTGATTCGTTGTAGTACCTTCCTTACCGGAGGTACTACGGAACCTGTACTGATGGCCGGAAGCTTTACTGTGAACCCATTCCATTACTAGTTCCTCTAACGAGATTTTTTTAAATCTTTGGCCATTTCGTTATTTGATTTCTTATTAGATTTAAGTTGCGTTAAATTTTATATGAAAAACATCAAATATATCTGTTTTCCTAAAGTGAACGTATACTAATTATACCAAAATATTAGTATTTACATGTTTTTTTTTCTTTATTTATGGAATTTCAAAAATTGTTATTTAGAAACATGCTTTATTTATTTACTGAGTATCTTTTTAAATTTTTCCGAAAAGTTGTGCATAATTTTTGAAAGCATAAGCTTTTAAAAAATATCCAAACTTTAGATAAGAAGTGGTCTATTCTATTTCGAAAGTTACAAGAATGTGTGATGAAAAATGATTTTACTCAAGCTATTGTAGAATCATGCGAAAAATATACATATATCTTACATCATTATAAAGGGTACATTCTCTATCATAATGTAAAAAACCAATATTAGATTTCGTAGATTACTATTTTTTACATGACTATAAGCAAGCAATCATCTATACACTTACTTTTAAGGCAAAGGTACTTTGATGAGTGGCATAGTAAATAGTTCTATATCAGAAATGAAATTGAATAGTTGGTTTTTAGTTAACTTTTCAACGTTCATGAGAGCGAGTAAATGCTAACATATTACCGGATCAATGAAATCAGTTGCCTGTTCAAGAGTAATGTACCAACCGCGATAATAATGAACAAACACTACAGCTATTGTGACAAATCTAAGTTAATTAATAACAAATAGTTAGCCCTGTTATTTGCTTTGTCATGTTTGTAAGCATTTAACAGAAATTTTTATTCTACTGAATAAAGCAGCCTTCGGTTGTTATGATATTAAATATAACTAATGTTCTTACTGTTAAAATGTGTTCAATGATCGTATTACAGCCGATATTTTTTTAAGATTTATTTCTTAGCTTAATTATCTTAAAATAATTAAATGGTCTCATTGTCGCTTTTGCGTTTTCAAGAGCTTTTTCACATGTTTTTGCATTATAACTATTTATTTTGTAAAATTGCATAAACATTTTTCGATAATAATCGTATTAAATATACGCTTTCCATAAAAATAAACCTTTATAATATAATATAGTGCCAATGTTAAAGGTGTCTAGAGAGTATATGAATCACGAGCTGAACCGTCCAACTCCCAATAGTCTGTCACTCACGTATCAATGATGACGGTAAACTTTTATGTCTTAAAGCTTGATTAATTATTAATGATAATGAATTTCTTTTGAATTTCTATTTTTTGAATTATAGAAATTAAAAACATACAAAATGATCGGTAATAACTCTGTCGGGCTTAAATATAACTAATATTCTATTTAAGTATTATAAAAGAACTAGTTTTCTAAACCATTGTGTATATAAAATGAGGTTTAATTAGAAATTATTACTTCACTATATGGTTAACAGATTTATGATCAAAATATAAGCACTAGAATAAATTCATTAATAATAATCAAGCTTTAAGACATAAAATTTTACCGTCATCATTGATACGTGAGTGACAGACTATTGGGAGTTGGACGGTTCAGCTCGTGATTCATATACTCTGTAGACCCCATTAACATTGGCACTATATTATATTATAAAGGTTTATATTTATGGAAAGCGTATGTGTAATAATTATTATCGAAACATTTTTATGCTATTTATAAAATAAATAGTTATAATGCAAAAACATGTGGAAAAGCTCTTGAAACGCAAAAGCGACAATGAGAACATTTCATTATTTTAAGATAATTAAGCTAAGAAATAAATCTTAAAAGAATTTCGCAATGATTATATTTTTAAAATCGGCTGTTTTTTACGATAATTGAACAAAATTTGTAAGTAAGAACATTAATTATTTTTAATATAATAATAAAATTAATAAAAAAGAAAGAAATACAATATCGAAAAGGCCGAAGGTTAAAAAAATCTTGTAAGAGGAACTAGTAGTTGAACAGGCTAACTGTAAAGCCTCCGGCCTTCAATACAGGTTCCGTCAGTACCTTCCTATCAGTACAATATAAAGTTCCAAAACGCTTTAAAGCTAATATTTAATTTAATATAACACAAATATTATAAATATAATATTTATATACATGCAATATTAATATGAATTTAAAATAAACATAATATACATGTAATATTTAATTTGACATTTTTCGTACTAATGCTTCAGTACTAAAAATATTACAAACTCACCTAACCCTTTTATTCTACGTAGCAGAGGAATAAACACTTTTCCCTATCGTAGAAGTGCACAAAAAATTAAAATTCACAATAAATAAAAGACAGGTAACCAACTCAATGTCTTTTCTGTCCATTTTGGCACAATAATAAGTAGTGTACTTTAAAGTGCACTCATGACACTAACTTTAATACTCGATATGCAGAAAACATCATTCAATAGCACTACAAAGATGAATAACTAACTGTAAATTACTACGCAATCAAATTTTGCAACGTCATCAACTGAAAAAACACAGGAAAATCTATGAAGATTCTTTCATTACATTTATTAGATTAAGTAACCAAGCGAAATGTTGTCTTAATATGGTTGACTGATATGCACATTATTATGAAAAGCACACCAAGTATGGTGAAAAAATTAAGTTTTTGGTGTTATATTTCTCACGATAGAGAGTTGTAATCAAAGGGCGGTAAAAAGAAACTGTATAACTAATGATGTATACAGTTTTAATTTTTTTTATTAACGACTAGTGAACAATTGTCATTACTCTTTCTAATTATATATTTCTAAAAAATGTACCTGTAATAATATTGTGTTTCTGTTTCATCCTGACTCGTATTATTTAAAGTTGGTAAAGCAAAAACGCAGCTTCTCTTCTAGCCTTACAGTCACGTCCAATATATTGATTTGTGATTATCAGGCGATCTGAATAAGTCGTCCATAAAGTCAAAATATGACGCTCGATACCTACAAATAATAACATTAGTTGTTAGCAATATTTGTAAATAGAAACTTGTGTTTTACTTTTTTATTATAAAAAAAAGTATTATATACTTGAAAAATTTAGATTGTTTCCTTTTACAAGACAGAAGTTTTCAACTATCGGTCTAAACGAATATCAACTTTCAAATAGATTGACTAGCACAGAATTTTAGACTGTACAATTAATGTATTTGAAAGTAAAGTTCTAAATCCGAAACAAAACCTCTAATTCTCTTGAAAATGCTTGAGGAATATATGCCGTGTGTCACTTAGCACAGTAAATAGGTTAAAAATCAACACCTAAAAGGATTAATTTTAACTTAATGGTCTTCAAACTCTGACATTATTCTATCTAAGACATAGTGACTTGTTATCAGTTTTTATAAATAGATAGCTGAACACCAGTTTACTATTAAATGTTTTTTTATATTTTAGTGCAGCAAAAACCTCGTTCTCATTGTTTCAATCTAATTTTTCTCTAAAATATCTTCATTAGGTTATAAATGAGTTACAGAAGGTTTAAATATATATTTAAACAGCACTAATATATAGAAGATGTACAAGAAAAATATATTTATACTTATAGTAGCCCAATATTACACAATTTTAGAGTTCGGTTAACTTGTTAAGTAACGGATGCAAACTCACACAGAAGGAAGTTGAGAATTCTAAAGCAGAGTTAGTTGTGTGTATACGGAAAGGTTAACTTTACTTCTCTTCGACAATACAAACAGGATGTATTAGAGAACTGTGCATTGTGCACATTTGATTTGACTTCAAACACTAGTGTCAGATACAATATACTATTGTACTCTATAATATCTCTTTAATATCTTCTCCTATTCCTTTAATTTTATTTCTTACTTATATAGTGAATGGAGGCGTACTACAAATTGACCCTTCTATATTATAATTGTTTATCGATAATCACGAAAACTGATTCCTATGTTTTGCATTGATGTAACTTATATCGGCCTTAAAATGTTTTTTTAACTAAGAGCTTCAAAAACAAAAAAAGTACTTAAGAAACTTATTGGATTTAGTGGTGTCAAACTAAAATGAATTTATCCTGTTAATAGAACGTTGATTTTTAGAATCTGAAGAAAAGAAGTATTCATAAAATAATCTGTTTTATTTTCAATGCTACAAGCAAAATTTAAATTTCTTCTAAAAGTTTTAGGTGTAGTACAACCATGAAAACATTAAATTCTAAAAAATATGAACTGGAAATAAAAAAGTATTTACCAATTGTTTTGTAATTTAAATAGAAATCCCAAAAATATAAGGAGTAGTCTGATGATATCTTCATCCAACAGATAAGACGATAAATAGGTTTCTCAACATCGTTTGGTCCATAATAAAGACGTTTTTAATTTGGTAATGTACGGAAAGATTCTTAAATTCAAAGGAACCAATAACAAAAAGCATACTAATTAAAATCTAAATTGCCATTTATAAAAAATAAGAGTTAAGAATTTGTATTTACGTTTATCTTAATATTGCAGACTTTCTATCCATTCTACTATCTGCTCAGTTTATTAAAAAGATAAATTACAGACACATCTAAATTTTCATACTGGTTGAAACATTTAAATTTTTCTGTATTTTTTTATTTATGCCGCATGGTATTTTAATATTAATTGTAATAAATTAAAATCATGTAATTATTTACTTCCGGAGTCACATGAAGATGAATCGTTCAGTTACAAAGGCTCGCCTGAATAATATAGTGTTGGAAAAAGATTTTTTTAGTTACGATTATATTTAAGACATTCAGACTATATGCGTTCTCAAAATTCCTCTTCAAAATTAAATATTTTGCTGATGAAGTACAATTATTTGTAAGTTTATAAGATATACTACTCTAATAATAGTTGCTCTCCATAAACGAATGTTAACTAAATGAATAAGGCATTTGACAGCCCAGTAAGTGCCCTTTCACACGATCCGGCGCGCGCCGTGCGGCGTTAGCCTGATGCGGCGTTGGGCTATGGGAGTAGATGAGTCTTTCCACACGACATCAGGCGCACGGCGCAGACGCCGCGTGGCGCACAAGTTCCCTCCGGACTCCCCTACGCCTTACACGCGGCGTCCACGCCGGACTACTCTGCGAAGGACTATTGTATCATATTGGGGGTTTCACACGGTCCGTCGCGCGCCGCACGGCCCAACCTCTAGTCTTGGGTTTGCCACTGGAGAGTGAAGACGTACGTATAGTTCGGTATTGTTTTTGTTCAAGTGTTTTTTTTTGTTTTTTTTTAAGAAAAATGAGTGAAACACGAGGGGTAGTGGCAGTCGATACTGATGAAGATATTGACATGGAAAAATTAATTATGTTTGTGGAAGAAAGACCACTGCTGTGGGACAAGTCGATAGAGGAGTATAAAGACAGAAACAAGAACAGGGAAGCTTGGAGAGAAATCTGTCTTGCGCTATTTTCTGGATTTTAAGACAAATCCGCTTCAGGAAAGAAACAGTTGGGTAAGTACCGTTTAGAAGTTTTTCATAGTTAAACACATAGCATGTGATAAATGTGTTCATCAGAAATAACCGGATTATTTACATTTGAATAGTACTGGGTAAATAAAAAAGACTAGAACTGTTAAAATGTCAAAAGAAGGTCTGTGGGAAACTAGCAAAAAAGTACCTGAGAAAAATTAAATTAAAAACCTATTTCAAATTTTAAGGAAAAAGTTGCATAAATATGAAACACTAATATATTTCTAAAACGAATTTTAATGCAAAGTTTAAGACACTGACATTGTTATGAATTTGTAATACTATTTTTTACTTAACTATATATAAGCCTTAATATCTTAAACAGCTCACATTTTTGTCCACGGGTGGTGATTGGATTTTTTTTATCTGCCATGTCACTGATCCAACGTTTGTCATGAAGTACTTAGCCAAAACATTTCTAACCTGGATGGACTTGATCCCACCTCGCAATGATTGGTTAGTTCCTTGATAGGTACGTACTGGCAAATCTTCCCATCCAACAACAGTAGATGCATCTTCTAACCTATTTCCATCCCTCACTCTAACAAAGTTGTGTAGAATTACACAGGCTTTCGTTATCTTGACAGCTAAATCAATGTTCACATTCATAGGTCGATGGAAGATCCGCCACTTATTGCTAAGTTGAATAGTGCATAGTTGAAAACTCTCAAAAGGACGCATAAGCTTAGTACTTAAGGGGAATGCTTCGTGTCCTAGGAAGAAATAAGGCATATTAGGTAATTCACTCCCTGGGAGAGGCTCAGATTTAGGAAATTCTATTACTTGATCCTGAATTTTTTTCTATAGACTTGATTCATGGAAAACTGATGGATCTGCTTCTGATCCGTAAGCCCCAATGTCAACGAAGGTAAAACGATAATTTGCATTGCACACCGCCATTAGCACAATAGAAAAATAACCTTTGTAATTGAAATAGAAAGAACCGCTATGCTCAGGCTTGACAAACTCTGAGGTGTTTTCCGTCCACAGCCCCAACGCAATGGGGAACTTGTGTTTTATTACAAAATCTTTCTGATATTTCCTTCAGATTCTCTGCCGTCAGCTCTGGAAAACACTCCGAACGCAAGACGTCCCATAAACTGCTGCATACGTTTTCTACAATTTTACTTATTGTAGAGATTCCAAGTTTGTAGTAGAAGTGTAGGTCAGTAAACGTGTTGCCAGAAGCCAAGTACCTAAAACAAAGAACAACAGATGTTATAACTGTCCTTGTTCGAGTTTTCATAGTTAGTTATCATAGTTTGTTAAATATGTGTACCTAAATATGAAAAAACTAACTTGTACAATTAAAGTTTTCACAAGGTTTTTTACTCTTAAAACCAACTAGGCACTTTCATCTTTAATGTCTTTTCCTTTCCTTTTCAGTAACCTTTTTTGTCTTCTTTTGTTTTTTTTTATCTCTCTTGGAGTCGATTCTCCTTAGTCCTAAAATCTAAAACTTTCCAGGTCGAATGCCTAGCCTATCCAAAACATTTAGCTTTCCTACTGCTCCTTCATTGAAACCAAACCATACTGAACTTTCGTTCTGAGTTTGGATTTTCCCATGAAGGCAGCGTTTGATTTTTCTTTTGGACGAATACAATATAAACATATTACAGCTGTCACCAGTTGCTGAAAATAGACACTGAACAGTAGGGCAGCCAACAAACCTAAAGTAAAACAAACTATATTTCAAGTAACATGGTATTACGTAAAAAGATTTTTATATTTGTTTATCCCTAAAAGATACTTTTTTCTTTGGGGATACCTCAAAGATGAAGTTTATCGTACTAAGCCTCGAGATTTGGCGCACCTAAGAAATCTCATAGTCCAAGAAGCTCAAGATATTCCTCGTGAATACCTTCAAAATGCAGTGGATGGCTTTTACAACCGCCTAGGACATTGCCAGACGATGGGAGGGGAACATTTTGAACACTTACTTTGATCACAGGTACTTAAAAATTGGTGTTTACTTGTAATACTTAATAATTTACATTGTTCAATTGTTTTAAAATTCAAATAGCTATAACTACTGAATGAATCCACCTTTTGAAGTCTGGTTTGCGGCATTGTACTCTGCTAAGTAAGACCTTTAATTTGATACCAAACTTGACCTATGCTGCTATTTAAGAATTTTGTCTGACTCCTTGTGGACCGTCCCCCAAAGGGATTATCCGGTCGGTAATTGAGCAGATGTGTGCGTTACTATCACCAGTAAGCACATGTGAACTTTTTTATTTCTTTCTATTGTGGTTCAAAAATTAAAAAAAGAGGTTCCAGACTTAATTGACACCCTGTATATCACGACCAACTTTATTTTTTGAAGAAAATAGCTCACCAACATGACACAGAGTCATCCATCAACGTACCCGAAGGCAATAATAATCCTGTATCACCAACGGAAGATATAATAGACAATACAGGAACTCGTATTCCAGTGCAGCCAAACAAACCAACAGTAACAAGAAAAAGGAAGAGAAACGAAGACGAGTTCGAACTGAAGATGATGTAAAATCTTAGAACAGCCGTATGACGAAGAAGAAACTTACTTTGGCTTCTTCAGAAGTATGGTTCCAACTTTAAAGACCTTTACTACTCACCAGTTTGTTCAATTTCAGCTAGGCGTTCTCGGTGAATCCTTCCTCACTGTTCCGCAATGAATTGAATAAAACTTTGAAGGACCCAGAAGTATGTCGATTTTGAAGCAATGGGTGAATCCAATACCGCCTATTTCTTCTTCTTATTCGCCGTCTCCACAGTAAGTACATGGCTAGCACTTTATTCTTCCGCGGTGTTAACATTTCAATAGTTGAGCATGTACTGAACAGTCAAAACATGGGAGCGCCGCATGGCACGCGCCGGACGAAACCGACCTCGTGTGAAAACAGTCAGCTTCCCAGGCGGGCGCCGCACGGCGTCCGCCGGATCGTGTGAAAGAGCACTAACATTGGATTACTGGACATTAAAGGTGATTTAGCATAACATTTCCCCAAGTATAATTAATGGAGATCCATTTATATTTAATTGTAAAGATTTTTAACGAATCAGGACTAGTTTCAATACTCAGGTAAACAGTTTGTTCGAGAAATCTATGCATAAAGTATAGATAAAATATATTTACTAATGTTAGAAAATAATTAAAAGTACGGTAGCTTAGCTTTGTAAAAATCTACACTGTTTATTCACACTGTATATAATCCTACTTCATGCATTTACTATGTCAATAGCATGAACATAAATATATTAATAAAGTAAATGATCTTATGAAAAGATATTTTAAATATATTTAGACTTTATTAAAATTCTTCTCTTTGACACATTTATGCGTAAGTACTTTTCAACTTTTAGTTTAAAATTATTTAATGTTCATCAAATTGGGGTCAAGCAGCATACAGGAATATGCCGGACGTGAGGCGCTCGCTACAGTTGATTACCCTCCAATCAGCCAACTTCTCCTTCCCCTCGTGTTCGACGAGTTGTCGTTTACCGCTCGAGTTCTGAATGTCCTACATTTTACCTCCTTTTAACACGTTAAGAAATAAATTGTGTGTAAATCGTTGCAGAAAGGTCGACATTGAGAAAGGTGGGGCCCTGGTATATTATTCTTAGAGCTGCTAGCAAAATAGTTTTGTGCAAATATGTAAATACAAAAAAGTATAAATATACCAAATTGGAATGTAAAAATAAGCATAACACAGGTATATTTGAAACAGCTGTTTCAGAAATTTGACTTAAATTTTAAGTTGAATCACTGGTTTGGATTACTAAAAGATCATTATTGGTAGGGAAGAAGTAGATAGCATAAAAGAATAAAATAAATAAAGATCTGTGAAATAACATTTTAAGTTTAAATCAACTTTGAAATACCTATAGTGTTGCTTTGTAAAACTAATTTATGCCAAGCCAACACATAAAAACACAATTGTGGAATTTGTTCTACCGCATATGTTTGGTTTGTTTTATATTTTATAAACGTTTAATTATTAGGGTAAAAATAGCTAACGATGACGACTAGAAAAATAATCAGAAAGCAGACCACAATCAGCTGTTAAATCTGAGTATGATTTAACATACTCAGAGTCTTATTCCAGGGTAGACTAGTTTTGTTGAGCTCTGCGATGACATCCTGCCATGGGACATAATCCTGCAATGGAGGATATCTAAAGAGTTCATTTTCCTTTTCGCCTTTTTTAAAGCGTTCAGGTTGTAGCATGAATCTCATCTTTTTCTCTGCCTCTCTTCTTTCTATATCTAGAAGCAACGGAAACCTCTGAGTATGACTTTACATACTCAGAGTCTTATTCCAGGGTAGACTAGTTTTGTTCAGCTCTGAGATCACATCCTGCCATGGGACATAATCCTGCCATGGAGGATATCTAAAGAGTTCATTTTCCTTTTCGCCTTTTGTAATGCGTTGAGACTGTAGCATGAATCTCATCTATTTCTCTGCCTCTCTCTCTGTATATCTAAAGGAAACTGAAACCTCTGAGTATGATTTAACATACTCAGAGTCTTATTCCAGGGGAGACTCGTTTTGATCAGCTCTGCGATGACATCCTGCCATTGGACATAATACTGCCATGGAGGATATCTAAAGAGTTCATTTTCCTTTTCGCCTTTTGTAATGCGTTGAGATTGTAGCATGAAACCCATTTTTTTCTCTGGCTCTCTTCCTTCTATATCTAGAAGCAACAGACACCTCCTAGTATGATTAATTATATTCAGAGTCTTATTCCTGGGTAGACTAGTTTTGTTCAGCTCTGCGATGACATCCTGCCATGGGACATAATACTGCCATGGAGGATATCTAAGGAGTTCTTTTTCTCTTTCGTAATGCGTTGAGATTGTAGCATGAATCTCATCTTTTTCTCTACCTTTCTTTTCTCTATATCTAAAAGCAATTGAAACCTATGAGTATGATTTAACATACTTAGAGTCTTATTCCAAGGTAGACTAGTTTTGTTGAGCTGTGCGATAACATCCTGCTATGGGATATAATCCTGCTATGGTGGATATCTAAGGAGTTCTTTTTCTCTTTCGCCTTTTGTAATGCGTTGAGATTGTAGCATGAAACACATCTTTTTCTCTGGCTGTCTTCTTTTTATATCTAGAAGCAACTGACACCTCCGAGTATGATTTAACATACTCAGAGTCTTATTCCAGGGTAGACTAGTTTTGATCAGCTCTGCGATGACATCCTACCATGGGACATAATACTGCCATGGAGGATATCTAAGGGGTTCTTTTTCTCTTTCGTCTTTCGTAATGCGTTGAGATTTTAGCATGAATGTTTTTTTTTCTCTGCCACTTTTTTCTCTTTATCTAAATGCAACTGGAACCTCTGAGTATGATTTACTATACTCAGTGTCTTAATCCAGGATAGACTAGTTTTGTTCAGCTCTGCGATGAAATCCTGCCATTGGACATAATACTGCCATGGAGGATATCTAAGGAGTTCTTTTTCACATTTGTCTTTTGTAATGCGTTGAGATTGCAGCATGGAACTCATCTTTTGCTCTGCCTCTATTTTCTCTATATCTAAAAGCAACTGGAACTTCTGAGTATGATTTAATATACTAAGAGTCTTTATCCAGGGTAGACTAGTTTTGTTCAGCTCTGCGATGACATCCTGCCTCTCTTTTCTGTATATCTAAAAGCAACTGAAACCTCTGAAGATAATTTAACACTTAGTTTCTTCAGCTCTGTGATGACATTGTGCCATGGGACATAATACTGCATTGGAGGATATCTAAAGAGTTCATATTCCCTTTCGTTTTTCGTAATGCGTTGAGATTGTAGCATGAATCTCATCTTTTTCTCTGCCTCTCTTCTCTCTATATCTAAAAGCAACTGCAACCTCTGAGTATGATTTAACATACTCAGAGTCTTAATCCAGGGTAGACTAGTTTTGTTCAGCTCTGCGATGAAATTCTTCAATGGGACATAATACTGCCATGGAGGATATCTCAATAGTTCATTTTCCTTTTCACATTTTGTAATGCGTTGAGATTGTAGCATGAAACCCATATTTTTCTTTGGCTCTCTTCTTTCCTCATCTAGAAGCAATAGAAATCTCTGATTATTATTTCACATACTGAGAGTCTTATTTTAGGGTAGACTAGTTTTTTTCAGCTGTGCGATGACATCCTGCCATGGGGCATAATCCTGTTATGGAGGATAACTGAAGAGTTCATTTTCCTTGTCGCCTTTTGTAATGCGTTGAGATTGTAGCATGAAACCCATCTTTTTCTCTGGCTCTCTTCCTTCTATATCTAGAAGCAACAGACACCTCCTAGTATGATTAATTACATTCAGAGTCTTATTCCAGGATAGACTAGTGTTATTCAGCTCTGCGATGAAATCCTGGCATGGGACATAATACTGCCTTGGAGGTTATCTAAAGAATTTATTTTCCTTTTCGCCTTTTGTAACGCGTTGAGATTGTAGCATGCAACCCATTTTTTTCTCTGGCTCTCTTCCTTCTATATCTAGAAGCAACAGACACCTTCTAGTATGATTAATTATATTCAGAGTCTTACTCCAGGGTAGATTAGTTTTGTTCAGCTGTGCGATGACATCCTGCCATGGGACATAATACTGCCTTGAAGGATATCTAAAGTGTTCATATTCCCTTTCGTAATGCGTTGAGATTGTAGCATGAATCTCATCTTTTTCTCTGCCTCTCTTCTCTCTATATCTAAAAGCAACTGGAACCTCTGAATAAGATTTAACATACTCAGAGTCTTATTTTAGGGTAGACTAGTTTTGTTCAGCTGTGCGATGACATCCTGCCATGGGACATAATCCTGCCATGGTGGATATCTAAAGAGTTCATTTTCCTTTTCGCCTTTGTAATGCGTTGAGATTGTAGCATGAATCTCATCTTTTTCTCTACCTTTCTTTTCTCTATATCTAAAAGCAATTGAAACCTCTGAGTATGATTTAACATACTTAGAGTCTTATTCCAAGGTAGACTAGTTTTGTTGAGCTGTGCGATGACATCCTGCTATGGTGGATATCTAAGGAGTTCTTTTTCTCTTTCGCCTTTTGTAATGCGTTGAGATTGTAGCATGAAACACATCTTTTTCTCTGGCTGTCTTCCTTTTATATCTAGAAGCAACTGACACCTCCGAGTATGATTTAACATACTCAGAGCCTTATTCCAGGGTAGACTAGTTTTGATCAGCTCTGCGATGACATCCTGCCATTGGACATAATACTGCCATGGAGGATATATAAGGAGTTCTTTTTCTCTTTCGTCTTTCGTAATGCGTTGAGATTATAGCATGAATTTTTTTTTCTCTGCCACTTTTTTCTCTTTATCTAAATGCAACTGGAACCTCTGAGTATGATTTAATATACTCAGTGTCTTATTCCAGGGTAGACTAGTTTTCTTTAGCTCTGCGATGACATCCTGCCATAGGACATAATACTGTCATGGAGGATATCTTAAGAGTTCATTTACCTTTTCGTCTTTCGTAATAATTTGAGATTGTAGCATGAAACACATATTTTTCTCTGGCTCTCTTCTTTTTATATTTAGAAGCAACTGACATCCCCGAGTATGATTTAACATACTCAGAGTCTTATTCCAGGGTAGACAAGTATTGTTGAGCTCTGCGATGACATTCCGCCATGGGAAATAATGCCGCTATGGTGGATATGTAAAGAATTCATTTTCCTTTTCGCCTTTTGTAATGCGTTGAGATTGTAGCATGAATCTCATCTATTTCTCTGCCTCTCTTCTCTGTATATCTAAAAGCAACTGAAACCTCTGAAGATAATTTAACACTTAGTTTCTTCAGCTCTGTGTTGACATTGTGCCATGGGACATAATACTGCCTTGGAGGATATCTAAAGAGTTCATATACCCTTTCGTTTTTCGTAATGCGTTGAGATTGTAGTATGAATCTCATCTTTTTCTCTGCCTCTCTTCTTTTCTTTGTATATCTAAAAGCAACTGGAACCGCTGAGTATGATTTATCATACTCAGAATCTTATTTTAGGGTAGACTAGTTTTGTTCAGCTGTGGGATGACCTCCTGCCATAGGACATAATCCTGCTATGGAGGATATCTAAAGAGTTCATTTTCCTATTCGCCTTTTGTAATGGCTTGAGAATGTATCATGAATCTCATCGTTTTCACTGCCTCTCTTCTCTCTATATCTAAAAGCAACTGGAACCTCTGAGTATGATTTAATATACTCATAGTCTTATTCCAGGATAGACTAGTGTTATTCAGCTCTGCGATGACATCCTGGCATGGGACATAATACTGCCTTGGAGGTTATCTAAAGAGTTCATTTTCCTTTTCGCCTTTTTTAATGCGTTGAGATTGTAGCATGAAACGCATCTTTTTCTCTGGCTCTCTTCCTTCTATATCTAGAAGCAACAGACACCTCCTAGTATGTTTAATTATATTCAGAGTCTTATTCCAGGGTAGACTAGTTTTGTTCAGCTGTGCGATGATATCCTGTCATGTGATAAAATCTTGCTATGGTGGATATCTAAAGAATTCATTTTCCTTTTCGCCTTTTGTAATGCGTTGAGATTGTAGCATAAATCTAATATTTTTCTCTGCCTCTCTTCTTTCTATATCTAGAAGCAATTGAAACCTCTGAGTATGATTTAACATACTCAGAGTCTTATTCCAAATTAGACAAGTTTTGTTCAGCTGTGCGATGACATCCTGCCATGGGACATAATCCTGCTATGGAGGATATCTGAAGAGTTCATTTTCCTATTCGCCTTTTGTAATGGCTTGAGAATGTATCATGAATCTCATAGTTTTCGCTGCCTCTCTTCTCTCTATATCTAAAAGCAGCTGGAACCTCTAAGTATGATTTAATATACTCAGAGTCTTATTCCAGGATATACTAGTGTTATTCAGCTGTGCGATGACATCCTGCCATGGGACATAATACTGCCATGGAGGATATCTAAGGAGTTCTTTTTTTCGTCTTTCGTAATGTGTTGAGATTGTAGCATGAATTTTATCTTTTTCTCTGCCTCTCTTTTCTCTATATCTAAAAGCAATTGAACCCCCTGAGTATGATTTAACATACTCAAAGTCTTATTCCAAGGTAGACTAGTTTTGTTGAGCTCTGCGATGACATCATGCCATTGGACATTATCCTGCCATGGAGGATATCTAAAGAGTTCATTTTCTCTTTCGCCTTTTGTAATGCGTTGAGATTGTAGCATGAATTTCATCTATTTCTCTACCTCTTTTCTATGTATATCTAAAAGCAACTGAAACCTCTGAGTATGATTTAACATACTCAGAGTCTTATTCCAGGGTAGACTAGTTTTGTTTAGCTCTGCGATGACATCCTACAATGGGACATAATACTGCCTTGGAGGATATCTAAGGAGTTCTTTTTCTCTTTCGTCTTTCGTAATGCGTTGAGATTATAGCATGAAACCCATCTTTTTCTCTGGCTCTCTTCCTTCTATATTTAGAAGCAACAGACACCTCCTAGTATGATTAATTATATTCAGAATCTTATTCCAGGGTAGACTAGTTTTGTTCAGCTGTGCGATGACATCCTGCCATGGGACATAATACTGCTATGGAGGATATCTAAGAAGTTCTTTTTCTCTTTCGTCTTTCGTAATGCGTTGAGATTGTAGCATGAATGTTATCTTTGTCTCTGCCTCTCTTCTTTTTATATTTATAAGCAACTGACACCTCCGAGTATGATTTAACATACTCAGAGTCTTATTCCAGGGTAGACAAGTTTTCTTGAGCTCTGCGATGACATCCTGCCATGGGACATAATGCTGCTATGGTGGATTATGGTGGAAAAGGAATTCATTTTCCTTTTCGCCTTTTGTAATGCGTTAAGATTGTAGCATGAATCTCATCTATTTCTCTGCCTCTCTTCTCTGTATATCTAAAAGCAACTGAAACCTCTGAAGCTAATTTAACACTCAGTTTCTTCAGCTCTGTGATGACATCCTGCCATGGGACATATTACTGCCTTGGAGGATATCTAAAGAGTTCATATTCCCTTTCGTCTTTCGTAATGCGTTGAGATTGTAGCATGAATCTCATCTTTTTCTCTGCCTCTTTTCTCTCTATATCTAAAAGCAACTGGAACCTCTGAATAAGATTTAACATACTCAGAGTCTTATTTTAGGGTAGACTAGTTTTGTTCAGCTGTGCGATGACATCCTGGTATGGGACATAATACTGCCTTGGAGGTTATCTAAAGAGTTCATTTTTGTTTTCGTCTTTTGTATTGCGTTGAGATTGTAGCATGAATCTCATCTTTTTCTCTGCCACTCTTTTTTTCTATATCTAGAAGCAACTGAAACCTCTGAGTATGATTTAACATATTCAGAGTTTTATTCCAGGGTAGACTAGTTTTGCTGAGCTCTGCAATTACATCCTGCCATGGGATATAATCCTGCTATGGAGGATATCTAAAGAGTTCATTTTCTCTTTCGCCTTTTGTAATGCGTTGAGATTGTAGCATGAATTTCATATATTTCTCTGCCTCCCTTCTCTGTGTATCTAAAATAACTGAAAACTCTTAGTATGATTTAACATACTCAGAGTCTTATTCCAGGGTAGACTTGTTTTGTTGAGATCTGCGATGACATCCTGCCATGGGATATAATCCTGCAAGGGTTGATAACTAAAGAGCTCATTTTCCTTTTCGCTTTTTGTAATGCATATACTTGGTTTGTTTCATATTTTATAAACGTTTATTTATTGGGGTGGAAATAGCTAACGATGACGACTAGAAATTAAATTAGAAAGCAGACCATAATCAGCTGGGACACCTAATCAAAATATCAAGTTATTTAACATAATCAACAAACTATAAATATGTCTGGAATTACATCGATCATTTCTTATAAACACTTCAAGTGCAATGTTTGTAGAAGTAGAAAATAAAGACGTGTATATATAAAGAGTTCATTTTCCTTTTCACCTTTTGTAATGCGTTGAGGTTGTAGCATGAGACCCATGTTTTTCTATGCCTCGCTTCTTTTTATATTTAGAAGCAACTGACACCTCCGAGTATGATTTAACATACTCAGAGTCTTATTCCAGGGTAGACAAGTATTGTTGAGCTCTGCGATGACATCCTGCCATGGGAAATAATGCTGCTATGGTGGATATCTAAAGAATTCATTTTCCTTTTCGCCTTTTGTAATGCGTTGAGATTGTAGCATGAATCTCATCTATTTCTCTGCCTCTCTTCTTTGTATATCTAAAAGCAACTGAAACCTCTGAAGATAATTTAACACTTAGTTTCTTCAGCTCTGTGATGACATTGTGCCATGGGACATAATACTGCCTTGGAGGATATCTAAAGAGTTCATATTCCCTTTCGTTTTTCGTAATGCGTTGAGATTGTAGCATGAATCTCATCTTTTTTCTCTGCCTCTCTTCTCTCTATATCTAAAAGCAACTGGAACCTCTGAGTATGATTTAACACACTCAGTCTTATTCCAGGGTTGACTAGTTTTGTTCAGCTCTTCGATTACATCCTCCCATGGGACATAATACTGCCTTGGAGGATATCTGTAGAGTTCTTTTTTCCTTTTCGCTTTTTGTAATGCATATATTTGGTTTGTTTTATATTTTATAAACTTTTATTTATTGGGGTGGAAATAGGTAACGACGACGACTAGAAAAATAATTAGAAAGCAGACTATAATCAGCTGTGACACCTAATCAAAATATCAAGTTATTTAACATAATCAACAAAGTATAAATATGTCTGGAATTACATCGATCATTTCTTTTAAAATACTTCAAGTGCAATGTTTGTAGAAGTAGGAAATAAAGACCAGGATATGTAAAGAGTTCATTTTCCTTTTCGCCTTTTGTAATGCGTTGAGATTTTAACATGAAACCCATGTTTTTCTATGGCTCTCTTCTTTCTATAACTACAAGCAACTGACACCTCCGAGTATGATTTAACATACTCAAGGTCTTATTCCAAAGTAGACTAGTTTTTTTGAGCTCTGTGATGACATCATGCCATGGGACATTATCCTGCCATGGAGGATATCTAAAAAATTCATTTTCTCTTTCGCCTTTTGTAATGCGTTGAGATTGTAGCATGAATTTCATCTATTTCTCTGTCTCCGTTCTCTGTATATCTTAAAGCAACTGAAAACTCTAAGTATGATTTAACATATTCAGAGTCTTATTCCAGGGTAGACTAGTTTTTTTGTGCTCCGCGATGACATCCTGCCTTGGGTCTTAATCCTGCCATTAAGGAAATCAAAAGAGTTCATTTTCCTTTTCGCCTTTTGCAATACGTTGAGATTGTAGCATGAATCTCCTCTTTTTCTCTGCCTCTCGTCTCTCTATATCGAAAAGCAACTGAAACCTCTGAGTATGGTTTAACATACTCAGAGTCTTATTCCAGGGTAGACTAGTTTTGTTCAGCTTTGCGAAGACATCCTGCCATGGGACATAATACTGCCATGGAGGATATCTAAGGAGTTCTTTTTCTCTTTCGTCTTTCGTAATGCGGTGAGATTTTAGCATGAATGTTATCTTTTTCTCTGCCTTTCTTCTTTTTTATATTTAGAAGCATCTGACACCTCCTAGTATGATTTAACATACTCAGAGTCTTATTCCAGGGTAGACAAGTTTTGTTGAGCTCTCCGACGACATCCTGCCATGGGACATAATGCTGCTATGGTGGATACATAAAGAATTAATTTTCCTTTTCGCTTTTTGTAATGCATATATTTGGTTTGATTTATATTTTATAAACGTTTATTTATTGTTGTGGAAATAGCTAACGACGACGACTAGAAAAATAATTAGAAAGCAGACCATAATCAGCTGTGACACCTAATCAAAATATCAAGTTATTTAACATAATCAACAAAGTATAAATATGTCTGGAATTACATCGATCATTTCTTTTAAAATACTTTAAGTGCAATGTTTGTAGAAGTAGGAAATAAAGACGAGGATATGTAAAGAGTTCATTTCCCTTTTCGCCTTTTGTAATGCGTTGAGATTGTAACATGAGACCCATGTTTTACTATGGCTCTCTTCTTTCTATAACTAGAAGCAACAGTTACCTCCGAGTATGATTTCCCTCATAGTTTCACCTTACTTTCATGGCTCAAGATAGCTATTACGAAAGTTAAAGAGTTTAGGAGGGAGAGAAAGAGAGCGAGCTTTACAAACCCTCGTATCGCAATGAAGAAAGACTAAAACGATCCAACTATATAAAGCAATCAAATGCACATTGGTAGCATAGAGGAATACAGAATGGTACGAACTCTTAAATTAATGATATAATGATCATGAATCAGTGACGAGCGCCAAGCCTTCCTTTCTTCCAAGGTGATATGGCAGGAGGTGGCATCTACCCTAAACTTTACCAATCATGAAAATTTTAAAATAGCGTAAAGGACTCTAGGGATAAATGGAATAAGAGTTTACTCATCTTCTTTTCCTAGTTTGTTATTGTTTACTATATAACAATCAATGTTTGGAGACTTTTAAGTTAAGAGTGTGACCATCTATGTTGACAAAATAGTTTATAAAACTCATCCCCCTTCACAGTATCACTTATGCCTAGTAACAGATTATAAAACATTTTCCTAAATTATTTATGATATGAAATGTGACGTTACAGTTATAACATGTATTATATTTAAATTCCCTTGACCGACACACGTATTGGCTCAAAATTCTATTAATGAAAAATATTGAATAAATTGCTATTCAGGTTTTGAACATAATGATTATTAAATTCCAGTTAGCAAAATAAACAGTATTTTGTGTACTTCTACATTATCATTAAAAATTTAAAAGATTGTCCCTTAAAATTCTTTTATTTCTTTGTATCATAGCCATGTATGATGAAAACAATAATTAATTTAATTTAATAACCTTTGAAAATAATAAATCGAGTTTCTAAACTTTAAGAGACTCGTCGTAGATTTATCATTTTCATAAAACGTTTGAGAAAGGCGGGGTT
Organism: Homalodisca vitripennis; assembly: GCF_021130785.1. Taxonomy (NCBI): domain Eukaryota; kingdom Metazoa; phylum Arthropoda; class Insecta; order Hemiptera; family Cicadellidae; genus Homalodisca; species Homalodisca vitripennis. The sequence continues at coordinate 74,894 of NW_025776572.1, forward strand.
GATAAAATTGAATTTTAAGTCGTAGCCGACTTTTGAATTCAAGGTTTTACATTTGTAATATGAAGCAGAGCTTTCACTCTCTGCACAAAACCAATCTGCATAACTTGAATACTCCATTTCTTCGCCATAAAGAGAAAATCTACTTCCATCTCAAGACAGACACTCCTTTTGTAAATATTGATTTGCATCCTTTTGAGACTGAGATTTGTGCAAAGGAACTTGAAGTATAATATTATACAACGGCATATGAAATAAAACATTAACTCTAAAGTAAGCGTTTTGAAACTCTATCCAAATATATTAAAATGACACACAAAATGAGACAAAATATTGATAAAAGTCTTATTATTAATAAAATACTGCATTTAATAAGTATTAAATAAAGTTGTCTGACCTGGAATTAAAATTATTACAAGTCACATTTTTTATGTTTTGACCATTATGATTCAAGAATAGGAAAGAGTAAGATTTTTAAGTGGTGTAATCGATTTTAGGTTTGATTTTAGCCCTTAAATATAGCTTCCTGAAATACATATAAAATGTTGGGATCAATCTACGAGAAATTACAGATATTCTGAGAAACCTAGGCAAGTTTCAAATTAAACAAAAACCGCTGAAGATAAAAATGACATTTTTTACAATGTAGACATGAGTTATAGCCTTTGGGAATGACATAGTTTCAAAGAAGTCATTCAAGCTGTAATTCTTGTACATTCAGTACACATTTTGCATGTATATAAGTACTTTGATATCATACGGGGATAATATCTTTGAAAGAGTTTTTTACCTGGCACCTAAACAAAATTATGTTGTTAAAAGAACAGACTTCATTTGATTTACTGTAAAAATTAAATCTGTTCTTGTTGCTACGTTCGAAAATGAAGCGATGTCTGTGAGTCCTGCCTCTATATACTATTTGGCATTACGATTTCAGTGGGTAAATACATACTTTCGTATTACATATATCAACTGTTACTAATTTGAGAGAGGCTTTTATTTTATCCCTAGAAGTGCATGGTGAAGGCGTCAGCGAGGTTCGCACTGATGGCCATGGGTATTACCGTTCGCTATTTTCCCAATCTCAGATCACGTGCCAGATCGTGCAACGTGATTTGACGTCAGGACAGTTGGATGATCTTAGACGTAATCTGAGGTTAGTAAATTACCGATCGAAAATGCTCCTGATCTTTGGCACCACTATATATATGATAACCTAATGTAAACAAACAGTACATAGGGACATGGTCTCCTTTCTGACAAAATCGCAAGTCAAAGTACTTTCAACTAATATATTTTTTAAGTCCCTGGTAAGAAAGTAAATTCCAAAAATAGAGATCTCCGCATAATATTAAAGTACATGTTTATATTTAGCCGATTTTATTTGGCCCTTACTATGATAAAACTACCTTAGTTCCTATTTTAAAAGTCTGTTTCATACTTCTCCTATATTTATGGAAGTTATATAAATTTAACACACACAAAATATTTTCCATATCCAACATTGACTTCATCAGCTTGAACTGAAATCAATTCAATGTTCAAAAGTCATTCCGTTTTGTTAAACATAAGTATTAAATCGTTGGATGGAAATACTTTTCTAAAAAATTAACGATAGAGAATTTCTAGACATTTGTATTCAATACAGCATTTAAATTTTTAAGGCATTACGTACATTTCACAGCTTAATATGACAAACGGCAGACCCCATTTCATACAACAATACGTCCTTTACAACGTAGCAAAGTGAGATTTAGCCAAATAAAACTTATTCAATGTGGTTATGAACAAAGGAATATCTTTTATTCTCGATTCATATGGGTTCACTGGGGGATTAAAACTCAAAATTAGTTACGGGATTTATCCATAATACCTATTGTATTATTTTACGCAGGTTTCAGTAAATAACAATGCCAAAATGCGATATTTCACATATGAGTAAAACACGTTCTCACTATATTTAAGAAGATTAATATTTTTGTTACGTTATTTCTATTAATAAAACTTTCTACTACATAAAGAGGTATAACACTTGTTGCTTATAAATATTTGATTAAAAAGTTATGTTTTTTGTTAATTCATTAGTTAATTGCATTGATAAACTGTACTAACCTTCATCATTGTCTTTTTATTCGTAGTGCGAAGGATAGTCTTCTCGTCCATAACTAGTGTTCTTACCATAACGTAATAAAATTTTCAGTAAGTTATTCCGGCAAACAATATCCGATTCTAAAAGAGGACACTTTTGTTATTAGTTATGAAATGCTATTTTAAGTTAATTTTAATATAAAAATCAACATTAAATGTTGTAAATATTTCGGTTTACTGCTTTTTAAAATTACTAGAGAAATAAAACTACTTTTCTTGGCGCAAGAATTGTACTTAACCACTTGCGTAATCACGTTATTTATTGCAGGCAAATAAATTTAGTTTTAAATAAAACGTAGCATTTAAATTTTTTCTGAACTGTTATAAAATTAATATTTTGCGTTAGAATCAAAACGTAAATAATTCTGCTTTTTTTTACAGAAACCATGCTCTCTGTTCTGTCGCATAAAATATTCAAAGTATGCAAATCCTTTCAGTGTTCAGGTGATGCTTTGCGGGAGGAGTGGGACAATATTTTATACGCCAAGAACACTTTTCAAAGTATTTCATAACTTTCCCTTCTTAAAATATATGTTTTACGCATTTAAATAATTATAACTTAGAACTTAGGTTATGGTCATTTAATCTCAACATCTGCTAGAAGAAGTTCACCCTGTGACAGTGAAAGTTAATTTAAAAATTAATAAACAAGCAGACACAAGTCTATTCTTTATTTAAACGACATTTACATTTAATTATTATTAAAATTGTAGGTCGTGTATGGTGTCAAAAAAAAATCATGCGTTGTTTTAAAAGCAATGAGTCTTTTTAACATATATTTTTATAGAAAATACAAAGGGGACCACTAAATTTAAGAATTAAAAAAAACACTACGAAAAATAACGATTAAGCAATTTTTTTACTGCTCAACTTTGCTGCTTTCAAAATCATCACATAAATTGTAAAACACGTCGAAGAGCGGTAAATATTCAAACTTCTTGAGCTTCATACATAAAATTACAAGATCAACCGCCTTCTTTTGGACCTGGGTAACTTTAATTACCAATATTAAGTAAATAAATAACAAGTAAATATAAATAAATGTTAAGAAACAAAATTCGACATTAAAAAAATCATAATCTAATACAATTTTTACTGAAAGTCTTACTATAACATCTATATTATAAAAACTAAAGGAGCCACCCACTCACAATAAATGATATCATTTCCTTCAGACTGGGTGTTAAAACTCTAACACATTCATGTAATAACGTCCTGTCAGCGTACACTCACGTTTAGTGTATGCAACATAGGTTTTGCTGTGTGCCTTGTCTGATACAGTTGTATGGTTCGTTCTCATCGGACTGTTCTGAGCTTGCTGACTGTATTACATGCATGTTAAGAATATGCTAAAGTTTTTGAGGTAGCGTGTTCTGTTGTCATGTTTGACTTACAAGTCTGTATCGCTATATGTTGATTTTTTGTAAATTCGTGTGCTAAAATAAAAAATGATTACACCTGAAATAAAGTATAGATTCTAGTTCTCGAATCGTATTGTTCTAATTTTGTAGAATACACCATCATGACAAATGCTCGAAATCACCTTTTATATTACAACTACTCGTCTCCTATAGGACACTGAATATAACTAGTACGTACTAATTAATTAATTATATCAGATGGTACTTCTTCATAGCTTCAGAAATTTCCCTTTTAAAATAAACTAAATAGGTTTGCATTAGCAGTAAAATAACCAATATAAAGTGTAGTAGGTTATAGAAAATGGTGAAATATTTTCTACATAATTTAGGGTCGTAATGAATAGGGTGTAATAATAATGTTTCGATCAGCAGTACTCATAATTCTTGTAAGTTAAGTTTCATCCGATTTATTTAAGAAAAACAGCTGCATTTGAGATAGACATGGTGTATTTTAAAAATATTTCTCTATGTTGAGTTAGGTAATTTTGTCTTGTTTAACGATAGGTAATGAATTCATTAGTCCAATTTGAAATGTTTGAGATGGTCTCACTTTCTAGATGGCTAGTTTTGAAACACACAACAAATAAGGATGAAATAAAATTTTGATAAGTTATCGAAACTATGCTTCCAGATAGACATTCTGTTTCATGTGGAGACAAAATCCTGTGTTATGATACTTACAATGAACTATATACATTATCAAGTAAAAATAATTCCATGAAACAATAAAATACACACGCTATTTACAATCATCTTGCTCTAAACAAAAGGGGTCGAGGTACGAATCGATAGTGTTGCTGGGGATTATATAGAAGATAGGCAACAAACAACAGTTAAAGAACAAAGAACTGTCCAACGAAATCTTTTCAAAATCAAGAAATAATTTAAGGTTGCTGATTTCAGTTGCACTTTATGTCCCTCTTTATCTATGTCATGACAATTTGACAAAAGTACGGGATAGTGAAATTCTTAATTCAAGGATAAAATTATTGTAGAGAATCGTCAATATGTTTACGTAAAAATAAATAAATGTTTTGTTTAAAAACGTCTCTGCATCCTGTTATTATACAAATATATAAAACGTGCCCGCCTTATAACTCATATGTGAGAAGTAAAAACACGCCTATCTTAATTTCAACGTACAAACAACAGTACTTAAATCTTTAATATCGCTTAGATCAAACACAATGTAAACAACTCTACTTATTATTTCAGGATTATTCGTTACGTCAGTTAATCAGCTTGACAGGTAGTATGGTACTATAAGGGATGACCTAAAATAGTACGACAGCTAGTTAACTCTGATGTTTCTATTATACCGACAGGCACTCTGGTATTAAAAAAGTTAACCTAAAATAGTGAGACGGCCAGTTGACTTTGGTGCTTCTATCACAACGCTAGGTACTTTGTTACTCTAATGTTTAACAATATATATTACAGTTATTTAACTATCGTGTTCTGATGTTCCTACGCCTTTTATGTGAAGGGTTTGCTGTTGTCTACGTATTTTTAGAGAGTCAAAGAAAATGTGGCTTATAAACCTAAACCAATTCCTGAATTTGAAAGTTTCGTATTAGTTAAAAATTTTAAGTTTTTGCTAACGTCAAATGTTATGAAAAACTATAAAAACTACTACGAAAAATACGTTAGTTAATACCTTAACTTTGAATTCATAGTTTTTATAAAACTCGAATCAAACGCTAATAATCTGCCGAATAAATAAGGTTATACTCTAATATCAATTTGACTTGAGGGTAGGTAATTTAAATGTTAATGCAGCAATATAACGTTTTATCTCACCATTTACAGCCAGAGGCATTTATTGAGATTTCTTGTAGCTTCCACTCGGCCGTCAATTTGTTTATTATTATTGCGCCTTCCACAAGTTCAGGGATATAACATAGTTTAATTAAATTGTATATATATATATATATATATATATATATATATATATATGTGTGTGTGTGTGTGCGCATTGGTTATATATATATATATATATACACACATATATATATATATATATATATTGCGTAGTTATTATAAATATTTGCAATGCATAGTAAAAGTTGTTACTGGAGCAGATTTAATGTTTACTTTTTTATTCTTTTGGGGTTGCATATTCAACAAATGACCTTCAATTCTTTTAGATCTTAGTTTTTTCTCGCTTTACAGAAAATCAGGGACGTTGCTTCCTACGTAATTCAATAGGTAATTTTCTGGACGAATAAAACCTTATGGAGATTATAGCCTGTAGTTTTTTTGCAGACATAAATTCCAAAAGTGTATCTATAGTTTTGTCATTATATTGAGTGTTGATGTTCTTTCACATCGGCTGGCTGTCCATGAGCGTCTAGGCCTAGATCAGAGAGATGACCAGCGCCGAGAAGGAGATTTATGCGGCCAATATTACCTTAAAAGTACTTGGAGACAGGTTCGAAGCCATAAATATGAAAAGGGGGTTATATGAAAACCTTAGTTTTATAATACCCTCGCTTAACATCAACACTATTATGGGTTCAGGGGGGATTTGAACCCATAAATCCCTCCTTTGTTGACCAGCCTTCCTTGGAGATTATCGACCTTTAAGTAAAAGTATAACATTAGTGGTTATGAAACCTTGTTTTTATAAGGCCCTTGCATAACATAAGCACTATTATGTTTAGCGGGGGGTAGGTTGGAACCCATAAATCCCCCCTTTGATAGCAACTTTCCTTGGAGATATATCGACCTCCAAGTAAGAGTATAACATTAGTCGTTATAAAAAAACCTTGGATTTATAAGGCCCTCGCATAACAATAACAATAATAAAATACTGCAGAGAACATTCAATAACAAATATTGTACATTAGTCTGCTGTATATTCATTAGCGAACTGTGCATTAACATTTGTTGTGAAATGGCTCCATTAATGCGTAACAGGAATTTCTCTGTTAAAACTATAATAACTCTAAACCACCTTCCATGGGAGTATTAACTAATTAGTGTTGTTTGTTTTTAAAACAACAAATAACAGTTCTTTACCCTAGCTGAATAATAAACACGTCTTGATCTTCAAGTTAGACAGTTATATAAGAGGTGATTCCCGAAGAGATGAAATTTCCCTCGATTATAACCTATTGTGTAATGTAAACTTTCCCCGAAACCCTCGATACTTCACTTTTTCTTTCCTCTCCCTTTCTTGAAATTCAATTTGAAGACTTTTAGAAAATCATCAATAACTTCAAATGTCATATAGCTGTTTTTGTAGTTTTTATATTTGGTTTTGTTTATTATATGCCTACAGAAAAGTTTCCAAAACGTTTCCTAATAAACTCATAATTAACTGTTATAATTCGTAACTATTGTCAATGGTGGACTATTTACTATTTACTCATACTACGAATGTTTCGCTCTAAACAGTAAAAGGTTATATTTTCTATAGTTTTGCGTATATTTTCCTCCACATATTGGATGGAGCAATTTCTCTACTTCTCTCCCTACTAATTACCGATACTTTTATCTTTTATCTCCAACTGTATATTATAACAAGCCATATATTTAATACACAGCATATGCAATGTATGTAATCTTTAATATATAAATGTATGGTTATGAATGTATTTTACACTAAATATTTTACATTTGGTTGTATTGTGCTTTAGATTATTGTAGTATCCCACATAAACTTTTATTTCATGATAATTAGCAAAAAGAAGTAAATGTTGATACTTTGTTCAAATTGTATCAAAGAGAGTTTGGTGTACTTGCAGGTCTCGGCCCATTGATACTCTCATCGATTGGTGTGTAATTATAAAAGATTAAGTCATGAGTTAAGGTTTTAAACTAAAGAAATTTCCCAATTTTCAATAACTTTATTATATAATGCTATATGGAACTATTATTAATTTTCATCAAAATAAAAAACTTATGCACAACGTATGTGTCGCAACATAACTGATTTTTTAAATTTCATTTAAGAAGCTTATAATGTGCATTGGACGTTCAATTTTTACTTGTTTAAAGTCATAACTACACATTTTGTACACATAAATTTTAATAAATCAAAATTTAAGTTGTTTGTTAGTAAGTATTTTAATTTTTAAAACCTCAAAGCGATTTTTCTTTATTGTGAAAATGTCTATTACCAAATATGTTACTATAATTAGATTCTATAGAGCAACTTGGAGGTATCAGTAAAGAAGCCTTATCTTTTTCCAAGATGCCGAAGATGGGAAAAGAGTTTGTAGGTAAAAAAGGTCAGACAAATAGATAGTTTTTTTTTGCAAATTCGTCTAGTTCATTACGTGACATACAAAGTTGACTGTCTCTAATCTTACAGGAAAGACGTGACTATTTGTAATGTTTTTTGTTTTATTCATACAAAAGTAATTAATGACAAAAGTACCAAAAATGAAATGTTTGTCTTAAAACCTTGACAAAATGCTAATACTGCAATGGCTCGTCTGGGTACTCCATGTTGCAGAAATCGGTAGTACGCTTTGACAAGGCAAGTAGTTTTTGTACTCTGGACCAAAATAATATAGTGTTGTAGTAAATACTTTAAACACTTAAACGCGTCTTATCATATAATGAAAAGAAAAGACGTTTTTCGGTATAAATATTAGTATATTAGTAATTTTCCCGTTTCTGTGTTTAATTAAATCGATTTTCTTGATTTGGAATAAAAAAGTAGTTACATAAAAATTGGAACACAATTCTATATAAAGAATTTAAATATTTTATTATATAATTTAAAGAAATCCAAGAGGAGTTAGATCTTCTCACACCATAGAAATTTCCCAGGCCGACTTCCAGTTAGAGTATTTTAGAATGAGGAGTGGAGAAGTAGGAACTTCAATTGGTCTTACTTATGAAAACCTAAAGAAAGAGTAGTAGAATGTAGCGTACAATGCATATAGCATTACTTAATTTTAAAACCGAGTTAATTATCAAGTGAAAGTTCAAATAACTGGCCGAAAGGTGACCTTCAGTGTATTTACTACCAGCTCGCATATCATTATTAAGTCCGGCAGCTGAGCAATACTGAACTATAATTAGGATGACACAATGTCCAAGAACCCAACGTTGGGCTAGCCGAGCTCTGATGTATAACAAACATGTAGTGTTATTGTTATCTATTATTTTAGCTATGTTTACTGTTATCAAACATTGGTTATTAGCCGTATTGTGGACATACATACGTGTAGTAGTTGGGTGCGGCGGAGTACAAACAAGTAAGTGGTGTAAAAAAGTATTAACAATATTCTAAAATCATTTTGAAAATTCCTACGTTATTTCTAGGCAGAGGCATCAATGCCAGAGTCGTGATACCCGTTTCATACCGAACATGAGTCTCAAGACCGTAGAAAAGTGATCTTGCAAGTCTTCACATCATTCCGACCGGTGGCTGAGCAATAACCACCGGTACTACAGTGCTAGATACAATTACACGGTGTCCAGGAACAACAACGCTGTTATCTGAGCTGTTTTATAAACTAAACTTGCTGTTATATTTCATACAACTATGTACTTAGTATCAAATATATGGTTTTCATATAGTTGCGGACATTAGGTTTTAGTATGAAATCTTAATGGTAATATTCATGGTGGAACGTAAAAAATATTTGTATACTTTCGTGTAAACACATTAAAACCATAATTTTGTAACCATTATAAATATACAATAAATCATTCTAATAAAATTATAAATGCGCAAGTGCATTTGTTTTGTTTCCACGCATAAAACATTCACCTGATTGTACTGAACTTTTACGTGAACATTGTTAAGGTTCCTGAAATGAATATAGGCCTATTGTTCTATTCCAAAGTTGCGAAGTATTAATTGAAAGAGCCTGTTACGTGTAATCAACTGTTCTTATTACACATTGTATTATGACATTACAATCATATGTTTCATTATTTAAATAATCCCTTACATTGTAATGCCACATAGAAAAGATAATGTCGTATACCTTTGTCCAGAGAGTTACGGGACACTTTGTATACATAGGCTAAATTGTACTTCAAGATCTTATTCTACCTATTATTTAAGTAAAGATAGTCCGAATGTTATCAAGGTATCATATTATGGCTAATGGTGTACGGTTTTACAAATTGTAATGTATTTAAAAAATATATAAAATGGAAGTTGTGTAAATTTCCAAAACTTCACCATAACGTTATTTTAATAATAAGTCCGGATAGTGGTAATGTTATTACACTTTACTAACATATGCAGTAAAGCTGCGAGTGCATTCTTCAGCCTTAAGATATTTCTTTTAGGGATCAGGGATGGTATTGATATTATTATGCTTTATTATTACATATAAAAATTTTTCATGGTAGGTATATTTAGTACTTTCCTTGGTAGCCTCATTATATTTCTCTTAGTAATTAAAATCACAGTAATGATAAATGCTCTTAAGAGCCCATGAAAATAAAATGGTAATTTAGATAATAGAAAAGATTAAATTGACATGCGTTGATTTGAAAATGTATTGGTTCAATGACTATTTTACTATACTAAATTATAAATATATATAATTCTTATCTTTTTCTTTAATATTTAAGATATCTTTAATCTTGTAGTCGGCCTGCATTACAACAATACCTCGTATATCACTAACCTATTCAATTGGTTCTAATAGATATTTCCAGCTGCCACGGTTTTAGTATAAAATTATGTTACTGGAGATTTAAGACAAAGTATGTATCACATACTGCACAGTCTGCTCTAGATAGTGTAAAGCAGTCGAGGAGCTAGCTGTAACATAAATATCAGAGAACATAACTGTCAGGGAGACATGAAAGTTCCCGCTCCTGAGACTACAGCTGCACCCTGTGCTCTGAGCTTTCTTATGTAGGCACATAACAGAACTCTAACAATGTAATAAGGCACACGGTCCATTTGGGTCTAAACTCAATAATTTTTAAAAGGAAGATTATCATTTTGTAAGGTATTAATCATAATAGATAATACCGTACCATTATATCATTAAAACATTACTCTAATCGTAAGATCGTAAAATCTTTGTTTCATCGTAAAGTGAATAAACACAAGAAAACAGAATTGATTTACAACAAATCTCACCAAAGGGATATGAGTGGCTGTATTAGTATATTTTTCTACTTTGTTATTTCATGTGGTACCTTATCTTTCCGCTTAAAAAAAACAGATAAGGATAACCGGAGGCTGGGACGCTTTAAAAGAGAATCTGTGTTCCTTGTCACTAAAAATATCAGATTTTAAGAAAGTAAAGTTTTTTTGTCTTAGAGACGAATTACAGTTTACATTCTATAAGCACAATACCACGACGTACTTTCTTCGGTCTAACGGCGGCTTCGTGCTTGATCACACTTTGTACAAGGAATATAATTACTTTAGCTTTTTCAGTTTAGGATATTAAAATCGTTTTCTTTTGTCTACTTTTGACAGTGTATCACATGCTTGTGTCATAATGAAAAATGTTAGGGAAATGTTTTTTTTTTATCCTGTCAGTCATACTACGAGGGCGTCGTAGTTTCGTGAGATTTGTTGCCAATAAATTCTGTTTTCTTGTATTTATTCACTTTACGTTGAAACCACAATTTCACGATCTTATCGACGTTGTTGATGTTTGAATGATAAAGGTGGTACCATATTACCAACGGTTAGTAAGACCTTACAAAATGATGATGACCCACATGGACCGTATGCTTTATTGACGTGTCAGTGTTCTGTTGAGTGACTACAGAGGTAACTCAGAGGACGGGTGCAGCTACAGCCTGTGGCCCGGGAACTGTTCATTTCTTCCTGACAGTTATGTTCTCTGGTATTCTTGTTACACTAAGCTTTTTGGGGAATACAAAATTGACCAGTTTTTATCATATATCCAAAGCTTAAGCGACAAAATGCCGTCCATAGCCCGGTGAGTTCTGTACGGTACGTAACGAAGTAGTTTAGGCCGTGGAAAACACTACTTTCAATGTAGTGTTATATCTCTTTATTTGGTATACTTTCTTCTTTTCTACACGCTAGTGGTTGAATTTTTGATTTAGCTTAAATATATTGCCAGCGCCTTTTATGAAATTAATTTTTTTAACTATTATAGAATTTTTTTGGCAGGAATTTCAAACTGATTTTATTGGAAAACAGTTTTTTGTATCTGTCTTTCCGCAGGTTTTCTGGAAAACGAACTGACCTATAGACCGTATGTCCGTGGAAGGTTCGATTTCAGAGCATTGATTCGTTGTAGCACCTTCCTTAAGGTACTACGGAACCTGTACTGAAGGCCGGAGACTACTGTTAGCCCATTCCATTACTAGTTCCTCTAACGAGATTTTTTTTAAATCTTCGGCCTTTTCGTTATTTGATTTCTTTCTTTTTTAAATTTAAGTTGCGTTCAATTTCATTTGAAAAACATCAAATATATCGGTTTTCCTAAAGTGAAAGTTATACTAATTATACCAAAATATTAGTATTTACATGTATTTTTTTCCTTTATTTATGGAATATCAATAATAGTTACTTAGAAACATGCTTTATTTATTTTACTGAGTATCTTTTTAAATTTTTTCCGAAAAGGTGTGCATAATTTTTGAAAACAAGCTTTTGAAAAATATCCAAACTTTAGATAAGAAGTGGTCTATTCTATTTCGAAAGTTACAAGAATGTGTGATAAAAAATGATTTTCATGATTTTACTCAAGCTATTGTAGAATCATACGAAAAATATACATATATCTTACATCATTATAAAGGGTACATTCTCTATCATAACGTAAAAAACCAATATTAGATTTCGTAGATTACTATTTTTTACATGACTATAAGCAAGCAATCATCTATACACTTTACTTTTAAGGCAAAGGTACTTTGATGAGTGGCATAGTAAAAATAGTTCTATATCAGAAATGAAATTGAATAGTTGGTTTTTAGTTAACTTTTCAACGTTCATGAGAGCGAGTAAATGCTAACATATTACCCGGATCAATGAAATCAGTTGCCTGTTCAAGAGTAATGTACCAACCGCGATAATAATGAACAAACACTACAGCTATTGTGACAAATCTAAGTTAATTAACAACAAATAGTTAGCCCTGTTATTTGCTTTGTCATGTTTGTAAGCATTTAACAGAAATTTTTCATTCTACTGAATAAAGCAGCCTTCGGTTTGTTATGATATTAAATATAACTAATGTTACTGATAAAATGTGTTCAATGATCGTAAATTACAGCTAATATGTTTTACATAATCATTGTGAAATTCCTTTTAAGATTTATTTCTCTAGCTTAATTTGTCTTAAAATAATTCAATGGTCTCATTGTCGCTTTTGCGTTTTTCAAGAGCTTTTTCCACATGTTTTTGCATTATAACTATTTATTTTGTAAAATTGCATTAACATTTTTTCGATAATAAATCGTATTAAATGTACGCTTTCCATAAATATAAACCTTTATAATATAATATAGTGCCAATGTTAAAGGTGTCTAGAGAGTTATATGAATCACGAGCTGAACCGTTCCAACTCCCAATAGTCTGTCACTCACGTATCAATGATGACGGTAAACTTTTATGTCTTAAAGCTTGATTAATTATTAATGAATTTCTTCTGAATTTCTATTTTTTTTTAATTATAGAAATTAAAACATACAAAATTATCGGCAATAACTCTGTCGGGCTTAAATATAACTAATATTCTATTTAATTATTATAAAAGAACTAGTAGTGCAGTCATTGAAGCATTATTGCTCCGAATTCTTTTACTGTGAACCGAATTGCATACAACTTTGGAAGTAGGTTCATCCTACCCTTAACTTCAAAAGTGAAAATTGATTTGAACTCCGCAACCACCCTGGGGGTGGTTGCCACCCCTTCTCAGGGGTGAATTTTTTCTTTTTTAAAATAACCTCGGATATCGATAGAAGGTCTAATTTTAAGCATAAAATCATCTACAAAGTTTTTTCGAAAATTTAATACTTTTTAAGTTATTGGCAATTGAAAAATTCGCAATTTTTTCACGTTTTTCATCTCTTTTTTGCAAATATCTCCAAAAATAAACGTTTTATCGAAAATTTTACAAAAAACAAAAGTTTATTAGGTTAAAAAATAAACAATTTGGGGTTTTTATAAAGATTCTAAGTGCAATATTAAGCTAGATATTAAAGATCCAAAGCCGATTTTTATTTTGTCTGAAATTTAAATCGATGTGGTCAATGCCATCTAGCGGCAAGCAGATGCATTTTAGGCATTCTAATAAAAAATGTTTTGTAGTGCTTGAAATAACCTTTAAAATGAGCCACTATTAAAAGTCTTTTGCACGTAAAATAAGTGAGCTGTGTTGCAAATAAGAGGAGCATCTAATGTTTTTTTCTTTTAAATCAATGGGTTTTCATAAGTGCAATTTTCCGCCAAAATTAAAAGTAATCGTATTCCGCCTAGAATTAACTTTATTATGAAGAGTTTTGATGGATTTTATCAGTTTGGCTGCTTCAGGACACATATTTTTAAAAAAAGTCACAATTAAAAAAATTCTAATTTTTTTAAGAAACCACCTTTTTTCATAATATCTAAAAAAATGACGACAGATACGTATAAAAGTGTAGGGGTTGACAAAATTTAGGTATATTTCTGAAAAACAATTCTGTCTTTTTGTTTTTTATGTCAAACAAAAATTTACGGAGTTATGATTGTTTTAAAAGAGCGCGTGGCAGCGCAATCACAGCCTCTCTTAAGCCTTTTAAACCCTTCACCGTTTTAGAAAAAGGTTTTTTTTTATTATATATTGCAATAAAGGATGTTGTAGCTCTCTTAATTACCTTTACAATGGTTTTTATATATTGTCGATAGCATGAAAATTGAAGGAGTTATGGTCCAAAAACTTATATTTTTTTCTACTTAGTAACTGAAACATTTTGGAGTGTGAATATTTGGAGCAATGTGAAAGTACGCAGTATAATAGAGACCCAAAACTATTGTAATGTGTATCTATATACATAATATGGCTCATATATTTTGGAAACCTAGGCATGAATACGTACCAACGTTATATATGTAGGCTATATATAACACATTTGAGTGAATTTTATATAATTTATAAATATTTTATTCAAAAAATGGCAATTTTTTACTCTAAATTAATTATTTTTTAAATATGTAATCATAATATATTTACTGTTTTAATTTAGGGGTAGTTTTAAGGGTAGAAAACTTAAAAATATGATAATCATATTCGAGAGTGTGGGATAATATTTATATCCTTTTCATTTTATCAAAACACATTTTTTAACAATTTTTTATCAAGGGGTAGTTTTCAAGGGTTGAAAGGGGGCTAAAAATTTGATAATTATTATAGAGAATATAAAATATTATTTACTCCCATTCTTACATCTTTTTGTGTCATACCAAAAGTATGTTTTTCGTGATTTTTTCAATTTAGGGGTTGTTTGCAAGGGTTGTAAGATTTTCAAGGGGTTTGAAAATTATTTTAAATATGAGGTAATTGTGTTAGAAAATACTTTGCAATTTCACCACTTACTATTAGACATGTTTTTCTAGCGATAAAATGGCTCAATGTCAATTTTTTCCATTAAGGGGTTGTTTACAGCCCTTAAAAATAATAGGCGGAGTTCAGATCATTTTCACTTTTGAAGTTAAGGGTAAGATGAGCCTAATTCCAAAATTTCATGCAAATCGGTTCACAGTAAAAAGATTCGGAGGTAAGACCGTATTTTTTCGCTTCAATGACTGCACTATAGTTTTCTAAAACCATTGTGTATAGAAAATGAGGTTTAATTAGAAATTATTACTTCACTATAAGGTTAAAAGATTTATGATCAAAAATCTAAGCACTAGAATAAATTCATTAATAATTAATCAAGCTTATGACATAAAATTTTACCGTCATCATTGATACGTGAGTGACAGACTATTGGGAGTTGGACGGTTCAGCTCGTGATTCATATACTCTCTAGACCCCTTTAACGTTGGCACTATATTATATTATATAAAGGTTTATATTTATGGAAAGCGTATGTGTAATAATTATGATCGAAACATGTTTACGCAATTTTACAAAATAAATAGTTATAATGCAAAAACATGTGGAAAAGCTCTTGAAAACGCAAAAGCGCAATGAGACCATTTAATTATTTTAAAGATAATTAAGCTATGAAATAAATCTTAAAAGAATTTCGCAATGATTATATTTTTAAAATCGGCTGTTATTTACGATAATTGAACAAAATTTGTAAGTAAGAACATTAATTATTTTTAATATAATAATAAAATTAATAAAAAAGAAAGAAATAAAATATCGAAAAGGCCGAAGGTTAAAAAAAATCTTGTAAGAGGAACTAGTAGTTGAACAAGCTAACTGTAAAGCCTCCGGCCGTCAATACAGGTTCCGTCAGTACCTCCGGTACCTATCAGTACAATATAAAGTTCCAAAAGGCTTTAAAGCTAATATTTAATTTAATATAACACAAATATTATAAATATAATATTTATATACATGCAATATTAATATGAATTTAAAATAAACATAATATACATGTAATATTTAATTTGACATTTTTCGTACTAATGCTTGATACTAAAAATATTACAAACTCACCTAACCCTTTTATTCTACGTAGCAGAGGAATAAACACTTTTCCCTATCGTAGAAGTGCACAAAAAATTAAAATTCAAAATAAATAAAAAACAGGTAACCAACTCAATGTCTTTTCTGTCCATTTTGGCACAATAATAAGTAGTGTACTTTAAAGTGCACTCATGACACTAACTTTAATACTCGATATGCAGAAAACATCATTCAATAGCACTACAAAGATGAATAACTAACTGTAAATTACTACGCAATCAAATTTTGCAACGTCATCAACTGAAAAAACACAGGAAAATCTATGAAGATTCTTTCATTACATTTATTAGATTAAGTAACCAAGCGAAATGTTGTCTTAATATGGTTGACTGATATGCACATTATTATGAAAAGCACACCAAGTATGGTGAAAAAAATTAAGTTTTTGGTGTTATATTTCTCACGATAGAGAGTTGTAATCAAAGGGCGGTAAAAAGAAAACTGTATAACTAATGATGTATACAGTTTTAATTTTTTTTTATTAACGACTAGTGAACAATTGTCATTACTCTTTCTAATTATATATTTCTAAAAAATGTACCTGTAATAATATTGTGTCTCTGTTTCATCCTGACTCGTATTATTTAAAGTTGGTAAAGCAAAAACGCAGCTTCTCTTCTAGCCTTACAGTCACGTCCAATATATTGATTTGTGATTATCAGGCGATCTGAATAAGTCGTCCATAAAGTCAAAATATGACGCTCGATACCTACAAATAATAACATTAGTTGTTAGCAATATTTGTAAATAGAAACTTGTGTTTTTACTTTTTTATTATAAAAAAAGTATTATATACTTGAAAAATTTAGATTGTTTCCTTTTACAAGACAGAAGTTTTCAACTATCGGTCTAAACGAATATCAACTTTCAAATAGATTGACTAGCACAGAATTTTAGACTGTACAATTAATGTATTTGAAAGTAAAGTTCTAAATCCGAAACAAAACCTCTAATTCTCTTGAAAATGCTTGAGGAATATATGCCGTGTGTCACTTAGCACAGTAAATAGGTTAAAAATCAACACCTAAAAGGATTAATTTTAACTTAATGGTCTTCAAACTCTTACATTACTCTATCTAAGACATAGTGACGTGTTATCAGTTTTTATAAATAGATAGCTGAACATCAGTTTACTATTAAACGTTTTTGATAGTTTATTGCAGCAAAAACCTCGTTTTCATTATTGTTTTCAAATCTAATTTTTCTCTAAAATATCTTCATTAGGTTATAAATGAGTTACAGAAGGTTTAAATATATATTTAAACAGCACTAATATATAGAAGATGTACAAGAAAAATATATTTATACTTACAGTAGCCTAATATTACACAATTTTAGAGTTCGGTTAACTTGTTAAGTAACGGATGCAAACTCACACAGAAGGAAGTTGAGAATTCTAAAGCAGAGTTAGTTGTGTGTATACGGAAGGGTTATTATTCAGGATATTATAACAGGATGTATTAGAGAACTGTGCATTGTACACATTTGATTTGACTTCAAACACTAGTGTTCAGATTCAATATACTATTGTACTCTATAATATCTCTTTAATATCTTCTCCTATTCCTTTAATTTTATTTCTTACTTATATAGTGAATGGAGGCGTACTACAAATTGACGCTTCTATATTAGAATTGTTTGTCGATAATCACGAAAACTGATTCCTACAATGTTTTGCATTGATGTAACTTATATCGGCCTTAAAATGTTTTTTTAACTAAGAGCTTCAAAAACAAAAAAAGTACTTAAGAAACTTATTGGATTTAGTGGTGTCAAACTAAAATGAATTTATCCTGTTAATAGAACGTTGATTTTTAGAATCTGAAGAAAAGAAGTATTCATAAAATGATCTTGTTTTATTTTCAATGCTACAAGCAAAATTTAAATTTCTTCTAAAAGTTTGTAGGTGTAGTACAACCATGAAAACATTAAATTCTTAAAAATATGAACTGGAAATAAAAAAGTATTTACCAATTGTTTTGTAATTTAAATAGAAATCTCAAAAATATAAGGAGTAGTCTGATGATATCCTCATCCAACAGATAAGACGATAAATAGGTTTCTCAACATCGTTTGGTCCATAATAAAGATGTTTTTAATTTGGTAATGTACGGAAAGATTCTTAAATTCAAAGGAATCAATAACAAAAAGCATACTAGTTAAAATCTAAAATTGCCATTTATAACAAATAAGAGTTAAGAATTTGTATTTACGTTTATCTTAATATTTGCAGACTTTCTATCCATTCTACTATCTGCTCAGTGTATTAAAAATATAAATTACAAATACATCTAAATTTTCATTCTGGTTGAAAAAGTTTAAATTTTTCTGTATTTTTTTTTTTATTTATGCCGCATATTATTTTAATATTAATTGTAATACATTGAAATCATGTAATTATTTATTTCCGGAGTCACCTAAAGATGAATCGTTCAGTTTAAAAAAACTCTCGCCTGAATAATATAGTATTGGAAAAGGTTTTTTTAGTTACTATTATATTTGAGACATTCAGACTATATGCGTTCTCAAAATTCCTCTTCAAAAATAAATATTATGCTGATGAAGTACAATTATTTGTAAGTTTATAAGATATACTACTCTAATAATAGTTTGCTCTCCATAAACGAATGTTAACTAAATGAATAAGGCATTTGACAGCCCAGTAATATTGGATTACTGAACATTAAAGGTGATTTAGCATAACATTTCCCCAAGTATAATTAATGGAGATCCATTTATATTTAATTGTAAAGATTTTTAAACGAATCAGGACTAGTTTCAATACTCAGGTAAACAGTTTGTTCGAGAAATCTATGCTTAAGTATAGATAAAGTATATTTACTAATGTTAGAAAATAATTAAAAGTACGGTACCTTAGCTTTGTAAAAATCTACACTGTTTATTCACACTGTATATAATCCTACTTCATGCATTTACTATGTCAATAGCATGAAC
Organism: Homalodisca vitripennis; assembly: GCF_021130785.1. NCBI lineage: Eukaryota > Metazoa > Arthropoda > Insecta > Hemiptera > Cicadellidae > Homalodisca > Homalodisca vitripennis. The sequence goes on from NW_025776572.1 coordinate 94,017, forward strand.
ATAAATATATTAATAAAGTAAATGATCTTATGAAAAGATATTTTAAATATATTTAGACTTTATTAAAATTCTTCTCTTTGACACATTTATGCGTAAGTACTTTTCAACTTTTAGTTTAAAATTATTTAATGTTCATCAAATTGGGGTCAAGCAGCATACAGGAATATGCCGGACGTGAGGCGCTCACTACAGTTGATTACCCTCCAATCAGCCAACTTCTCTTTCCCCTCGTGTTCGACGAGTTGTCGTTTACCGCTCGAGTTCTGAATGTCCTACATTTTACCTCCTTTTTAACACGTTAAGAAATAAATTGTGTGTAAATCGTTTGCAGAAAGGTCGACATTGAGAAAGGTGGGGCCCTGGTATATTATTCTTAGAGCTGCTAGCAAAAATAGTTTTGTGCAAATATGTAAATACAAAAAAGTATAAATATACCAAATTGGAATGTAAAAATAAGCATAACACAGGTATATTTGAAACAGCTGTTTCAGAAATTTGACTTAAATTTTAAGTTGAATCACTGGTTTGGATTACTAAAAGATCATTATTGGTAGGGAAGAAGTAAATAGCATAAAAGAATAAAATAAATAAAGATCTGTGAAATAACATTTTAAGTTTAAATCAACTTTGAAATACCTATAGTGTATGTGTTTGCTTTGTAAAACTAATTTATGCCAAGCCAACACATAAAAACACAATTGTGGAATTTGTTCTACCGCATATGTTTGGTTTGTTTTATATTTTATAAACGTTTAATTATTAGGGTAAAAATAGCTAACGATGACGACTAGAAAAATAATCAGAAAGCAGACCACAATCAGCTGTTAAATCTGCGTATGACTTAACATACTCAGAGTCTTATTCCAGGGTAGACTAGTTTTGTTGAGCTCTGCGATGACATCCTGCCATGGGACATAATCCTGCAATGGAGAAATCTAAAGAGTTCATTTTCCTTTTCGCCTTTTTTAAAGCGTTCAGGTTGTAGCATGAATCTCATCTTTTTCTCTGCCTCTCTTCTTTCTATATCTAGAAGCAACGGAAACCTCTGAGTATGACTTTACATAGTCAGAGTCTTATTCCAGGGTAGACTAGTTTTGTTCAGCTCTGAGATCACATCCTGCCATGGGACATAATCCTGCCATGGAGGATATCTAAAGAGTTCATTTTCCTTTTCGCCTTTTGTAATGCGTTGAGACTGTAGCATGAATCTCATCTATTTCTCTGCCTCTCTCTCTGTATATCTAAAGGAAACTGAAACCTCTGAGTATGATTTAACATACTCAGAGTCTTATTCCAGGGGAGACTCGTTTTGATCAGCTCTGCGATGACATCCTGCCATTGGACATAATACTGCCATGGAGGATATCTAAAGAGTTCATTTTCCTTTTCGCCTTTTGTAATGCGTTGAGATTGTAGCATGAAACCCATTTTTTTCTCTGGCTCTCTTCCTTCTATATCTAGAAGCAACAGACACCTCCTAGTATGATTAATTATATTCAGAGTCTTATTCCTGGGTAGACTAGTTTTGTTCAGCTCTGCGATGACATCCTGCCATGGGACATAATACTGCCATGGAGGATATCTAAGGAGTTCTTTTTCTCTTTCGTAATGCGTTGAGATTGTAGCATGAATCTCATCTTTTTCTCTACCTTTCTTTTCTCTATATCTAAAAGCAATTGAAACCTATGAGTATGATTTAACATACTTAGAGTCTTATTCCAAGGTAGACTAGTTTTGTTGAGCTGTGCGATAACATCCTGCTATGGGATATAATCCTGCTATGGTGGATATCTAAGGAGTTCTTTTTCTCTTTCGCCTTTTGTAATGCGTTGAGATTGAAGCATGAAACACAATCTTTTTCTCTGGCTGTCTTCTTTTTATATCTAGAAGCAACTGACACCTCCGAGTATGATTTTAACATACTCAGAGTCTTATTCCAGGGTAGACTAGTTTTGATCAGCTCTGCGATGACATCCTACCATGGGACATAATACTGCCATGGAGGATATCTAAGGGGTTCTTTTTCTCTTTCGTCTTTCGTAATGCGTTGAGATTTTAGCATGAATGTTTTTTTTTTCTCTGCCACTTTTTTCTCTTTATCTAAATGCAACTGGAACCTCTGAGTATGATTTACTATACTCAGTGTCTTAATCCAGGATAGACTAGTTTTGTTCAGCTCTGCGATGAAATCCTGCCATTGGACATAATACTGCCATGGAGGATATCTAAGGAGTTCTTTTTCACATTTGTCTTTTGTAATGCGTTGAGATTGCAGCATGGAACTCATCTTTTGCTCTGCCTCTATTTTCTCTATATCTAAAAGCAACTGGAACTTCTGAGTATGATTTAATATACTAAGAGTCTTTATCCAGGGTAGACTAGTTTTGTTCAGCTCTGCGATGACATCCTGCCTCTCTTTTCTGTATATCTAAAAGCAACTGAAACCTCTGAAGATAATTTAACACTTAGTTTCTTCAGCTCTGTGATGACATTGTGCCATGGGACATAATACTGCATTGGAGGATATCTAAAGAGTTCATATTCCCTTTCGTTTTTTCGTAATGCGTTGAGATTGTAGCATGAATCTCATCTTTTTCTCTGCCTCTCTTCTCTCTATATCTAAAAGCAACTGCAACCTCTGAGTATGATTTAACATACTCAGAGTCTTAATCCAGGGTAGACTAGTTTTGTTCAGCTCTGCGATGAAATTCTTCAATGGGACATAATACTGCCATGGAGGATATCTCAATAGTTCATTTTCCTTTTCACATTTTGTAATGCGTTGAGATTGTAGCATGAAACCCATATTTTTCTTTGGCTCTCTTCTTTCCTCATCTAGAAGCAATAGAAATCTCTGATTATTATTTCACATACTGAGAGTCTTATTTTAGGGTTAGACTAGTTTTTTTCAGCTGTGCGATGGACATCCTGCCATGGGGAATAATCCTGTTATGGAGGATAACTGAAGAGTTCATTTTCCTTGTCGCCTTTTGTAATGCGTTGAGATTGTAGCATGAAACCCATCTTTTTCTCTGGCTCTCTTCCTTCTATATCTAGAAGCAACAGGACACCTCCTAGTATGATTAATTAACATTCAGAGTCTTATTCCAGGATAGACTAGTGTTATTCAGCTCTGCGATGAAATCCTGGCATGGGACATAATACTGCCTTGGAGGTTATCTAAAGAATTTATTTTCCTTTTCCGCCTTTTGTAACGCGTTGAGATTGTAGCATGAAACCCATTTTTTTCTCTGGCTCTCTTCCTTCTATATCTAGAAGCAACAGACACCTTCTAGTATGATTAATTATATTCAGAGTCTTACTCCAGGGTAGATTAGTTTTGTTCAGCTGTGCGATGACATCCTGCCATGGGACATAATACTGCCTTGAAGGATATCTAAAGTGTTCATATTTCCCTTTCGTAATGCGTTGAGATTTGTAGCATGAATCTCATCTTTTTCTCTGCCTCTCTTCTCTCTATATCTAAAAGCAACTGGAACCTCTGGAATAAGAATTTAACATACTCAGAGTCTTATTTTAGGGTAGACTAGTTTTGTTCAGCTGTGCGATGACATCCTGCCATGGGACATAATCCTGCCATGGTGGATATCTAAAGAGTTCATTTTCCTTTTCGCCTTTGTAATGCGTTGAGATTGTAGCATGAATCTCATCTTTTTTCTCTACCTTTCTTTTCTCTATATCTAAAAGCAATTGAAACCTCTGAGTATGATTTAACATACTTAGAGTCTTATTCCAAGGTAGACTAGTTTTGTTGAGCTGTGCGATGACATCCTGCTATGGTGGATATCTAAGGAGTTCTTTTTCTCTTTCGCCTTTTGTAATGCGTTGAGATTGTAGCATGAAACACATCTTTTTCTCTGGCTGTCTTCCTTTTATATCTAGAAGCAACTGACACCTCCGAGTATGATTTAACATACTCAGAGCCTTATTCCAGGGTAGACTAGTTTTGATCAGCTCTGCGATGACATCCTGCCATTGGACATAATACTGCCATGGAGGATATATAAGGAGTTCTTTTTCTCTTTCGTCTTTCGTAATGCGTTGAGATTTTAGCATGAATTTTTTTTTTCTCTGCCACTTTTTTCTCTTTATCTAAATGCAACTGGAACCTCTGAGTATGATTTAATATACTCAGTGTCTTATTCCAGGGTAGACTAGTTTTCTTTAGCTCTGCGATGACATCCTGCCATAGGACATAATACTGTCATGGAGGATATCTTAAGAGTTCATTTACCTTTTCGTCTTTCGTAATAATTTGAGATTGTAGCATGAAACACATATTTTTTCTCTGGCTCTCTTCTTTTTATATTTAGAAGCAACTGACATCCCCGAGTATGATTTAACATACTCAGAGTCTTATTCCAGGGTAGACAAGTATTGTTGAGCTCTGCGATGACATTCCGCCATGGGAAATAATGCCGCTATGGTGGATATGTAAAGAATTCATTTTCCTTTTCGCCTTTTGTAATGCGTTGAGATTGTAGCATGAATCTCATCTATTTCTCTGCCTCTCTTCTCTGTATATCTAAAAGCAACTGAAACCTCTGAAGATAATTTAACACTTAGTTTCTTCAGCTCTGTGTTGACATTGTGCCATGGGACATAATACTGCCTTGGAGGATATCTAAAGAGTTCATATACCCTTTCGTTTTTTCGTAATGCGTTGAGATTGTAGTATGAATCTCATCTTTTTCTCTGCCTCTCTTCTTTTCTTTGTATATCTAAAAGCAACTGGAACCGCTGAGTATGATTTATCATACTCAGAATCTTATTTTAAGGGGTAGACTAGTTTTGTTCAGCTGTGGGATGACCTCCTGCCATAGGACATAATCCTGCTATGGAGGATATCTAAAGAGTTCATTTTCCTATTCGCCTTTTGTAATGGCTTGAGAATGTATCATGAATCTCATCGTTTTCACTGCCTCTCTTCTCTCTATATCTAAAAGCAACTGGAACCTCTGAGTATGATTTAATATACTCATAGTCTTATTCCAGGATAGACTAGTGTTATTCAGCTCTGCGATGACATCCTGGCATGGGGACATAATACTGCCTTGGAGGTTATCTAAAGAGTTCATTTTCCTTTTCGCCTTTTTTAATGCGTTGAGATTGTAGCATGAAACGCATCTTTTTCTCTGGCTCTCTTCCTTCTATATCTAGAAGCAACAGACACCTCCTAGTATGTTTAATTATATTCAGAGTCTTATTCCAGGGTAGACTAGTTTTGTTCAGCTGTGCGATGATATCCTGTCATGTGATAAAATCTTGCTATGGTGGATATCTAAAGAATTCATTTTCCTTTTCGCCTTTTGTAATGCGTTGAGATTGTAGCATAAATCTAATATTTTTCTCTGCCTCTCTTCTTTCTATATCTAGAAGCAATTGAAACCTCTGAGTATGATTTAACATACTCAGAGTCTTATTCCAAATTAGACAAGTTTTGTTCAGCTGTGCGATGACATCCTGCCATGGGACATAATCCTGCTATGGAGGATATCTGAAGAGTTTCATTTTCCTATTCGCCTTTTGTAATGGCTTGAGAATGTATCATGAATCTCATAGTTTTCGCTGCCTCTCTTCTCTCTATATCTAAAAGCAGCTGGAACCTCTAAGTATGATTTAATATACTCAGAGTCTTATTCCAGGATATACTAGTGTTATTCAGCTGTGCGATGACATCCTGCCATGGGACATAATACTGCCATGGAGGATATCTAAGGAGTTCTTTTTTTTCGTCTTTCGTAATGTGTTGAGATTGTAGCATGAATTTTATCTTTTTCTCTGCCTCTCTTTTCTCTATATCTAAAAGCAATTGAACCCCCTGAGTATGATTTAACATACTCAAAGTCTTATTCCAAGGTAGACTAGTTTTGTTGAGCTCTGCGATGACATCATGCCATTGGACATTATCCTGCCATGGAGGATATCTAAAGAGTTCATTTTCTCTTTCGCCTTTTGTTAATGCGTTGAGATTGTAGCATGAATTTCATCTATTTCTCTACCTCTTTTCTATGTATATCTAAAAGCAACTGAAACCTCTGAGTATGATTTAACATACTCAGAGTCTTATTCCAGGGTAGACTAGTTTTGTTTAGCTCTGCGATGACATCCTACAATGGGACATAATACTGCCTTGGAGGATATCTAAGGAGTTCTTTTTCTCTTTCGTCTTTCGTAATGCGTTGAGATTATAGCATGAAACCCATCTTTTTCTCTGGCTCTCTTCCTTCTATATTTAGAAGCAACAGACACCTCCTAGTATGATTAATTATATTCAGAATCTTATTCCAGGGTAGACTAGTTTTGTTCAGCTGTGCGATGACATCCTGCCATGGGACATAATACTGCTATGGAGGATATCTAAGAAGTTCTTTTTCTCTTTCGTCTTTCGTAATGCGTTGAGATTGTAGCATGAATGTTATCTTTTGTCTCTGCCTCTCTTCTTTTTATATTTATAAGCAACTGACACCTCCGAGTATGATTTAACATACTCAGAGTCTTATTCCAGGGTAGACAAGTTTTCTTGAGCTCTGCGATGACATCCTGCCATGGGACATAATGCTGCTATGGTGGAAAAGGAATTCATTTTCCTTTTCGCCTTTTGTAATGCGTTAAGATTGTAGCATGAATCTCATCTATTTCTCTGCCTCTCTTCTCTGTATATCTAAAAGCAACTTAAACCTCTGAAGCTAATTTAACACTCAGTTTCTTCAGCTCTGTGATGACATCCTGCCATGGGACATAATTACTGCCTTGGAGGATATCTAAAGAGTTCATATTCCCTTTCGTCTTTCGTAATGCGTTGAGATTGTAGCATGAATCTCATCTTTTTCTCTGCCTCTTTTCTCTCTATATCTAAAAGCAACTGGAACCTCTGAATAAGATTTAACATACTCAGAGTCTTATTTTAGGGTAGACTAGTTTTGTTCAGCTGTGCGATGACATCCTGGTATGGGGACATAATACTGCCTTGGAGGTTATCTAAAGAGTTCATTTTTGTTTTCGTCTTTCGTATTGCGTTGAGATTGTAGCATGAATCTCATCTTTTTCTCTGCCACTCTTTTTTCTATATCTAGAAGCAACTGAAACCTCTGAGTATGATTTAACATATTCAGAGTTTTATTCCAGGGTAGACTAGTTTTGCTGAGCTCTGCAATTACATCCTGCCATGGGATATAATCCTGCTATGGAGGATATCTAAAGAGTTCATTTTCTCTTTCGCCTTTTGTAATGCGTTGAGATTGTAGCATGAATTTCATATATTTCTCTGCCTCCCTTCTCTGTGTATCTAAAATAACTGAAAACTCTTAGTATGATTTAACATACTCAGAGTCTTATTCCAGGGTAGACTTGTTTTTGTTGAGATCTGCGATGACATCCTGCCATGGGGATATAATCCTGCAAGGGTTGATAACTAAAGAGCTCATTTTCCTTTTCGCTTTTTGTAATGCATATACTTGGTTTGTTTCATATTTTATAAACGTTTATTTATTGGGGTGGAAATAGCTAACGATGACGACTAGAAATTAAATTAGAAAGCAGACCATAATCAGCTGGGACACCTAATCAAAATATCAAGTTATTTAACATAATCAACAAACTATAAATATGTCTGGAATTACATCGATCATTTCTTATAAACACTTCAAGTGCAATGTTTTGTAGAAGTAGAAAATAAAGACGTGTATATATAAAGAGTTCATTTTCCTTTTCACCTTTTGTAATGCGTTGAGATTGTAGCATGAGACCCATGTTTTTCTATGCCTCGCTTCTTTTTATATTTAGAAGCAACTGACACCTCCGAGTATGATTTAAACATACTCAGAGTCTTATTCCAGGGTAGACAAGTATTGTTGAGCTCTGCGATGACATCCTGCCATGGGAAATAATGCTGCTATGGTGGATATCTAAAGAATTCATTTTCCTTTTCGCCTTTTGTAATGCGTTGAGATTGTAGCATGAATCTCATCTATTTCTCTGCCTCTCTTCTTTGTATAATCTAAAAGCAACTGAAACCTCTGAAGATAATTTAACACTTAGTTTCTTCAGCTCTGTGATGACATTGTGCCATGGGACATAATACTGCCTTGGAGGATATCTAAAGAGTTCATATTCCCTTTCGTTTTCGTTAATGCGTTGAGATTGTAGCATGAATCTCATCTTTTTCTCTGCCTCTCTTCTCTCTATATCTAAAAGCAACTGGAACCTCTGAGTATGATTTAACACACTCAGTCTTATTCCAGGGTTGACTAGTTTTTGTTCAGCTCTTCGATTACATCCTCCCATGGGACATAATACTGCCTTGGAGGATATCTGTAGAGTTCTTTTTTCCTTTTCGCTTTTTGTAATGCATATATTTGGTTTGTTTTATATTTTATAAACTTTTATTTATTGGGGTGGAAATAGGTAACGACGACGACTAGAAAAATAATTAGAAAGCAGACTATAATCAGCTGTGACACCTAATCAAAATATCAAGTTATTTAACATAATCAACAAAGTATAAATATGTCTGGAATTACATCGATCATTTCTTTTAAAATACTTCAAGTGCAATGTTTGTAGAAGTAGGAAATAAAGACCAGGATATGTAAAGAGTTCATTTTCCTTTTCGCCTTTTGTAATGCGTTGAGATTTTAACATGAAACCCATGTTTTTCTATGGCTCTCTTCTTTCTATAACTACAAGCAACTGACACCTCCGAGTATGATTTAACATACTCAAGGTCTTATTCCAAAGTAGACTAGTTTTTTTGAGCTCTGTGATGACATCATGCCATGGGACATTATCCTGCCATGGAGGATATCTAAAAAATTCATTTTCTCTTTCGCCTTTTGTAATGCGTTGAGATTGTAGCATGAATTTCATCTATTTCTCTGTCTCCGTTCTCTGTATATCTTAAAGCAACTGAAAACTCTAAGTATGATTTAACATATTCAGAGTCTTATTCCAGGGTAGACTAGTTTTTTTTGTGCTCCGCGATGACATCCTGCCTTGGGTCTTAATCCTGCCATTAAGGAAATCAAAAGAGTTCATTTTCCTTTTCGCCTTTTGCAATACGTTGAGATTGTAGCATGAATCTCCTCTTTTTCTCTGCCTCTCGTCTCTCTATATCGAAAAGCAACTGAAACCTCTGAGTATGGTTTAACATACTCAGAGTCTTATTCCAGGGTAGACTAGTTTTGTTCAGCTGTTGCGAAGACATCCTGCCATGGGACATAATACTGCCATGGAGGATATCTAAGGAGTTCTTTTTCTCTTTCGTCTTTCGTAATGCGGTGAGATTTTAGCATGAATGTTATCTTTTTCTCTGCCTTTCTTCTTTTTATATTTAGAAGCATCTGACACCTCCTAGTATGATTTAACATACTCAGAGTCTTATTCCAGGGTAGACAAGTTTTGTTGAGCTCTCCGACGACATCCTGCCATGGGACATAATGCTGCTATGGTGGATACATAAAGAATTAATTTTCCTTTTCGCTTTTTGTAATGCATATATTTGGTTTGATTTATATTTTATAAACGTTTATTTATTGTTGTGGAAATAGCTAAACGACGACGACTAGAAAAATAATTAGAAAGCAGACCATAATCAGCTGTGACACCTAATCAAAATATCAAGTTATTTAACATAATCAACAAAGTATAAATATGTCTGGAATTACATCGATCATTTCTTTTAAAATACTTCAAGTGCAATGTTTGTAGAAGTAGGAAATAAAGACGAGGATATGTAAAGAGTTCATTTCCCTTTTCGCCTTTTGTAATGCGTTGAGATTGTAACATGAGACCCATGTTTTACTATGGCTCTCTTCTTTCTATAACTAGAAGCAACAGTTACCTCCGAGTATGATTTCCCTCATAGTTTCACCTTACTTTCATGGCTCAAGATAGCTATTACGAAAGTTTAAAGAGTTTAGGAGGGAGAGAAGAGAGCGAGCTTTACAAACCCTCGTATCGCAATGAAGAAAGACTAAAACGATCCAACTATATAAAGCAATCAAATGCACATTGGTAGCATAGAGGAATACAGAATGGTACGAACTCTTAAATTAATGATATAATGATCATGAATCAGTGACGAGCGCCAAGCCTTCCTTTCTTCCAAGGTGATATGGCAGGGAGGTGGCATCTACCCTAAACTTTACCAATCATGAAAATTTTAAAATAGCGTAAAGGACTCTAGGGATAAATGGAATAAGAGTTTACTCATCTTCTTTTCCTAGTTTGTTATTGTTTTACTATATAACAATCAATGTTTGGAGACTTTTAAGTTAAGAGTGTGACCATCTATGTTGACAAAATAGTTTATAAAACTCATCCCCCTTCACAGTATCACTTATGCCTAGTAACAGATTATAAAACATTTTCCTAAATTATTTATGATATGAAATGTGACGTTACAGTTATAACATGTATTATATTTAAATTCCCTTGACCGACACACGTATTGGCTCAAAATTCTATTAATGAAAAATATTGAATAAATTGCTATTCAGGTTTTGAACATAATGATTATTAAATTCCAGTTAGCAAAATAAACAGTATTTTGTGTACTTCTACATTATCATTAAAAATTTAAAAGATTGTCCCCTTAAAATTCTTTTATTTCTTTGTATCATAGCCATGTATGATGAAAACAATAATTAATTTAATTTAATAACCTTTGAAAATAATAAATCGAGTTTCTAAACTTTAAGAGACTCGTCGTAGATTTATCATTTTCATAAAACGTTTGAGAAAGGCGGGGTTGATAAAATTGAATTTTAAGTCGTAGCCGACTTTTGAATTCAAGGTTTTACATTTGTAATATGAAGCAGAGCTTTCACTCTCTGCACAAAACCAATCTGCATAACTTGAAATACTCCATTTCTTCGCCATAAAGAGAAAATCTACTTCCATCTCAAGACAGACACTCCTTTTGTAAATATTGATTTGCATCCTTTTGAGACTGAGATTTGTGCAAAGGAACTTGAAGTATAATATTATACAACGGCATATGAAATAAAACATTAACTCTAAAGTAAGCGTTTGAACTCTATCCAAATATATTAAAATGACACACAAAATGAGACAAAATATTGATAAAAGTCTTATTATTAATAAAATACTGCATTTAATAAGTATTAAATAAAGTTGTCTGACCTGGAATTAAAATTATTACAAGTCACATTTTTTATGTTTTGACCATTATGATTCAAGAATAGGAAAGAGTAAGAGTTTTAAGTGGTGTAATCGATTTTAGGTTTGATTTTAGCCCTTAAATATAGCTTCCTGAAATACATATAAAATGTTGGGATCAATCTACGAGAAATTACAGATATTCTGAGAAACCTAGGCAAGTTTCAAATTAAACAAAAACCGCTGAAGATAAAAATGACATTTTTTACAATGTAGACATGAGTTATAGCCTTTGGGAATGACATAGTTTCAAAGAAGTCATTCAAGCTGTAATTCTTGTACATTCAGTACACATTTTGCATGTATATAAGTACTTTGGTATCATACGGGGATAATATCTTTGAAAGAGTTTTTTTACCTGGCACCTAAACAAAATTATGTTGTTAAAAGAACAGACTTCATTTGATTTACTGTAAAAATTAAATCTGTTCTTGTTGCTACGTTCGAAAATGAAGCGATGTCTGTGAGTCCTGCCTCTATATACTATTTGGCATTACGATTTCAGTGGGTAAATACATACTTTCGTATTACATATATCAACTGTTACTAATTTGAGAGAGGCTTTTATTTTATCCCTAGAAGTGCATGGTGAAGGCGTCAGCGAGGTTCGCACTGATGGCCATGGGTATTACCGTTCGCTATTTTCCCAATCTCAGATCACGTGCCAGATCGTGCAACGTGATTTGACGTCAGGACAGTTGGATGATCTTTAGACGTAATCTGAGGTTAGTAAATTACCGATCGAAAATGCTCCTGATCTTTGGCACCACTATATATATGATAACCTAATTGTAAAACAAACAGTACATAGGGACATGGTCTCCTTTCTGACAAAATCGCAAAGTCAAAGTACTTTCAACTAATATATTTTTTTAAGTCCCTGGTAAGAAAGTAAATTCCAAAAATAGAGATCTCCGCATAATATTAAAGTACATGTTTATATTTAGCCGATTTTATTTGGCCCTTACTATGATAAAACTACCTTAGTTCCTATTTTAAAAGTCTGTTTTCATACTTCTCCTATATTTATGGAAGTTATATAAATTTAACACACACAAAATATTTTCCATATCCAACATTGACTTCATCAGCTTGAACTGAAATCAATTCAATGTTCAAAAGTCATTCCGTTTTGTTAAACATAAGTATTAAATCGTTGGATGGAAATACTTTTCTAAAAAATTAACGATAGAGAATTTCTAGACATTTGTATTCAATACAGCATTTAAATTTTTAAGGCATTACGTACATTTCACAGCTTAATATGACAAACGGCAGACCCCATTTCATACAACAATACGTCCTTTACAACGTAGCAAAGTGAGATTTAGCCAAATAAAACTTATTCAATGTGGTTATGAACAAAGGAATATCTTTTATTCTCGATTCATATGGGTTCACTGGGGGATTAAAACTCAAAATTAGTTACGGGATTTATCCATAATACCTATTGTATTATTTTACGCAGGTTTCAGTAAATAACAATGCCAAAATGCGATATTTCACATATGAGTAAAAACACGTTCTCACTATATTTAAGAAGATTAATATTTTTGTTACGTTATTTCTATTAATAAAACTTTCTACTACATAAAGAGGTATAACACTTGTTGCTTATAAATATTTGATTAAAAAGTTATGCTTTTTGTTAATTCATTAGTTAATTGCATTGATAAACTGTACTAACCTTCATCATTGTCTTTTTTATTCGTAGTGCGAAGGATAGTCTTCTCGTCCATAACTAGTGTTCTTACCATAACGTAATAAAATGTTCAGTAAGTTATTCCGGCAAACAATATCCGATTCTAAAAGAGGACACTTTTGTTATTAGTTATGAAATGCTATTTTAAGTTAATTTTAATATAAAAATCAACATTAAATGTTGTAAATATTTCGGTTTACTGCTTTTTAAAATTACTAGAGAAATAAAAACTACTTTTCTTGGCGCAAGAATTGTACTTAACCACTTGCGTAATCACGTTATTTATTGCAGGCAAATAAATTTAGTTTTAAATAAAACGTAGCATTTAAATTTTTTCTGAACTGTTATAAAATTAATATTTTGCGTTAGAATCAAAACGTAAATAATTCTGCTTTTTTTTACAGAAACCATGCTCTCTGTTCTGTCGCATAAAATATTCAAAGTATGCAAATCCTTTCAGTGTTCAGGTGATGCTTTGCGGGAGGAGTGGGACAATATTTTATACGCCAAGAACACTTTTCAAAGTATTTCATAACTTTCCCTTCTTAAAATATATGTTTTAACGCATTTAAATAATTATAACTTAGAACTTAGGTTATGGTCATTTAAATCTCAACATCTGCTAGAAGAAGTTCACCCTGTGACAGTGAAAGTTAATTTAAAAATTAATAAACAAGCAGACACAAGTCTATTCTTTATTTAAACGACATTTACATTTAATTATTATTAAAATTGTAGGTCGTGTATGGTGTCAAAAAAAATCATGCGTTGTTTTAAAAGCAATGAGTCTTTTTAACATATTTTTATAGAAAAATACAAAGGGGACCACTAAATTTAAGAATTAAAAAAAAACACTACGAAAAATAACGATTAAGCAATTTTTTTACTGCTCAACTTTGCTGCTTTCAAAATCATCACATAAATTGTAAAACACGTCGAAGAGCGGTAAATATTCAAACTTCTTGAGCTTCATACATAAAATTACAAGATCAACCGCCTTCTTTTGGACCTGGGTAACTTTAATTACCAATATTAAGTAAATAAATAACAAGTAAATATAAATAAATGTTAAAGAAACAAAATTCGACATTAAAAAAATCATAATCTAATACAATTTTTACTGAAAGTCTTACTATAACATCTATATTATAAAAACTAAAGGAGCCACCCACTCACAATAAATGATATCATTTCCTTCAGACTGGGTGTTAAAACTCTAAACACATTCATGTAATAACGTCCTGTCAGCGTACACTCACGTTTAGTGTATGCAACATAGGTTTTGCTGTGTGCCTTGTCTGATACAGTTGTATGGTTCGTTCTCATCGGACTGTTCTGAGCTTGCTGACTGTATTACATGCATGTTAAGAATATGCTAAAGTTTTTGAGGTAGCGTGTTCTGTTGTCATGTTTGACTTACAAGTCTGTATCGCTATATGTTGATTTTTTGTAAATTCGTGTGCTAAAATAAAAAATGATTACACCTGAAATAAAGTATAGATTCTAGTTCTCGAATCGTATTGTTCTAATTTTGTAGAATACACCATCATGACAAATGCTCGAAATCACCTTTTAATATTACAACTACTCGTCTCCTATAGGACACTGAATATAACTAGTACGTACTAATTAATTAATTATATCAGATGGTACTTCTTCATAGCTTCAGAAATTTCCCTTTTAAAATAAACTAAATAGGTTTGGCATTAGCAGTAAAATAACCAATATAAAGTGTAGTAGGTTATAGAAAATGGTGAAATATTTTCTACATAATTTAGGGTCGTAATGAATAGGGTGTAATAATAATGTTTCGATCAGCAGTACTCATAATTCTTGTAAGTTAAGTTTCATCCGATTTATTTAAGAAAAACAGCTGCATTTGAGATAGACATGGTGTATTTTAAAAATATTTCTCTATGTTGAGTTAGGTAATTTTGTCTTGTTTAACGATAGGTAATGAATTCATTAGTCCAATTTGAAATGTTTGAGATGGTCTCACTTTCTAGATGGGCTAGTTTTGAAACACACAACAAATAAGGATGAAATAAAATTTTGATAAGTTATCGAAACTATGCTTCCAGATAGACATTCTGTTTCATGTGGAGACAAAATCCTGTGTTATGATACTTACAATGAACTATATACATTATCAAGTAAAAATAATTCCATGAAACAATAAAATACACACGCTATTTACAATTCATCTTGCTCTAAACAAAAGGGGTCGAGGTACGAATCGATAGTGTTGCTGGGGATTATATAGAAGATAGGCAACAAACAACAGTTAAAGAACAAAGAAACTGTCCAACGAAATCTTTTCAAAATCAAGAAATAATTTAAGGTTGCTGATTTCAGTTGCACTTTATGTCCCTCTTTATCTGTGTCATGACAATTTGACAAAAGTACGGGATAGTGAAATTCTTAATTCAAGGATAAAATTATTGTAGAGAATCGTCAATATGTTTACGTAAAAATAAATAAATGTTTTGTTTAAAAACGTCTCTGCATCCTGTTTATTATACAAATATATAAAACGTGCCCGCCTTATAACTCATATGTGAGAAGTAAAAACACGCCTATCTTAATTTCAACGTACAAACAACAGTACTTAAATCTTTAATATCGCTTAGATCAAACACAATGTAAACAACTCTACTTATTATTTCAGGATTATTCGTTACGTCAGTTAATCAGCTTGACAGGTAGTATGGTACTATAAGGGATGACCTAAAATAGTACGACAGCTAGTTAACTCTGATGTTTCTATTATACCGACAGGCACTCTGGTATTAAAAAAGTTAACCTAAAATAGTGAGACGGCCAGTTGACTTTGGTGCTTCTATCACAACGCTAGGTACTTTGTTACTCTAATGTTTAACAATATATATTACAGTTATTTAACTATCGTGTTCTGATGTTCCTACGCCTTTTATGTGAAGGGTTTGCTGTTGTCTACGTATTTTTAGAGAGTCAAAGAAAATGTGGCTTATAAACCTAAACCAATTCCTGAATTTGAAAGTTTCGTATTAGTTAAAAATTTTAAGTTTTTGCTAACGTCAAATGTTATGAAAAACTATAAAAACTACTACGAAAAATACGTTAGTTAATACCTTAACTTTGAATTCATAGTTTTATAAAACTCGAATCAAACGCTAATAATCTGCCGAATAAATAAGGTTATACTCTAATATCAATTTGACTTGAGGGTAGGTAATTTAAATGTTAATGCAGCAATATAACGTTTATCTCACCATTTACAGCCAGAGGCATTTATTGAGATTTCTTGTAGCTTCCACTCGGCCGTCAATTTGTTTATTATTATTGCGCCTTCCACAAGTTCAGGGATATAACATAGTTTAATTAAATTGTATATATATATATATATATATATATATATATATATATGTGTGTGTGTGTGTGCGCATTGGTATATATATATATATATATACACACATATATATATATATATATATTGCGTAGTTATTATAAATATTTGCAATGCATAGTAAAAGTTGTTACTGGAAGCAGATTTAATGTTTACTTTTTTATTCTTTTGGGGTTGCATATTCAACAAATGACCTTCAATTCTTTTAGATCTTAGTTTTTTCTCGCTTTACAGAAAATCAGGGACGTTGCTTCCTACGTAATTCAATAGGTAATTTTCTGGACGAATAAAACCTTATGGAGATTATAGCCTGTAGTTTTTTTGCAGACATAAATTCCAAAAGTGTATCTATAGTTTTGTCATTATATTGAGTGTTGATGTTCTTTCACATCGGCTGGCTGTCCATGAGCGTCTAGGCCTAGATCAGAGAGATGACCAGCGCCGAGAAGGAGATTTATGCGGCCAATATTACCTTAAAAGTACTTGGAGACAGGTTCGAAGCCATAAATATGAAAAGGGGGTTATATGAAACCTTAGTTTTTATAATACCCTCGCTTAACATCAACACTATTATGGGTTCAGGGGGGATTTGAACCCATAAATCCCTCCTTTGTTGACAGCCTTCCTTGGAGATTATCGACCCTTTAAGTAAAAGTATAACATTAGTGGTTATGAAACCTTGTTTTTATAAGGCCCTTGCATAAACATAAGCACTATTATGTTTTCGCGGGGGGTAGGTTGGAACCCATAAATCCCCCCTTTGATAGCAACTTTCCTTGGAGATATATCGACCTCCAAGTAAGAGTATAACATTAGTCGTTATAAAAAACCTTGGATTTATAAGGCCCTCGCATAACAATAACAATAATAAAATACTGCAGAGAACATTCAATAACAAATATTGTACATTAGTCTGCTGTATATTCATTAGCGAACTGTGCATTAACATTTGTTGTGAAATGGCTCCATTAATGCGTAACAGGAATTTCTCTGTTAAAACTATAATAACTCTAAACCACCTTCCATGGGAGTATTAACTAATTAGTGTTGTTTGTTTTTAAAACAACAAATAACAGTTCTTTACCCTAGCTGAATAATAAACACGTCTTGATCTTCAAGTTAGACAGTTTATATAAGAGGTGATTCCCGAAGAGATGAAATTTCCCTCGATTATAACCTATTGTGTAATGTAAACTTTCCCCGAAACCCTCGATACTTCACTTTTTCCTTTCCTCTCCCTTTCTTGAAATTCAATTTGAAGACTTTTAGAAAATCATCAATAACTTCAAATGTCATATAGCTGTTTTTTTGTAGTTTTTATATTTGGTTTGTTTATTATATGCCTACAGAAAAGTTTCCAAAACGTTTCCTAATAAACTCATAATTAACTGTTATAATTCGTAACTATTGTCAATGGTGGACTATTTACTATTTACTCATACTACGAATGTTTCGCTCTAAACAGTAAAAGGTTATATTTTCTATAGTTTGCGTATATTTTCCTCCACATATTGGATGGAGCAATTTCTCTACTTCTCTCCTACTAATTACCGATACTTTTATCTTTTATTTCCAACTGTATATTATAACAAGCAATATATTTAATACACAGCATATGCAATGTATGTAATCTTTAATATATAAATGTATGGTTATGAATGTATTTTACACTAAATATTTTACATTTGGTTGTATTGTGCTTTAGATTATTGTAGTATCCCACATAAACTTTTATTTCATGATAATTAGCAAAAAGAAGTAAATGTTGATACTTTGTTCAAATTGTATCAAAGAGAGTTTGGTGTACTTGCAGGTCTCGGCCCATTGATACTCTCATCGATTGGTGTGTAATTATAAAAGATTAAGTCATGAGTTAAGGTTTTAAAACTAAAGAAATTTCCCAATTTTCAATAACTTTATTATATAATGCTATATGGAACTATTATTAATTTTCATCAAAATAAAAACTTATGCACAACGTATGTGTCGCAACATAACTGATTTTTTTAAATTTCATTTAAGAAGCTTATAATGTGCATTGGACGTTCAATTTTTACTTGTTTAAAGTCATAACTACACATTTTTGTACACATAAATTTTAATAAATCAAAATTTAAGTTGTTTGTTAGTAAGTATTTTAATTTTTAAAACCTCAAAGCGATTTTTCTTTATTGTGAAAATGTCTATTACCAAATATGTTACTATAATTAGATTCTATAGAGCAACTTGGAGGTATCAGTAAAGAAGCCTTATCTTTTTCCAAGATGCCGAAGATGGGAAAAGAGTTTGTAGGTAAAAAAGGTCAGACAAAATAGATAGTTTTTTTTTTGCAAATTCGTCTAGTTCATTACGTGACATACAAAGTTGACTGTCTCTAATCTTACAGGAAAGACGTGACTATTTGTAATGTTTTTTGTTTTATTCATACAAAAGTAATTAATGACAAAAGTACCAAAAATGAAATGTTTGTCTTAAAACCTTGACCAAAATGCTAATACTGCAATGGCTCGTCTGGGTACTCCATGTTGCAGAAATCGGTAGTACGCTTTGACAAGGCAAGTAGTTTTTGTACTCTGGACCAAAATAATATAGTGTTGTAGTAAATACTTTAAACACTTAAACGCGTCTTATCATATAATGAAAAGAAAAGACGTTTTTTCGGTATAATATTAGTATATTAGTAATTTTCCCGTTTCTGTGTTTAATTAAATCGATTTTCTTGATTTGAATAAAAAAGTAGTTACATAAAAATTGGAACACAATTCTATATAAAGAATTTAAATATTTTATTATATAATTTAAAGAAATCCAAGAGGAGTTAGATCTTCTCACACCATAGAAATTTCCCAGGCCGACTTCCAGTTAGAGTATTTTAGAATGAGGAGTGGAGAAGTTAGGAACTTCAATTGGTCTTACTTATGAAAACCTAAAGAAAGAGTAGTAGAATGTAGCGTACAATGCATATAGCATTACTTAATTTTTAAAACCGAGTTAATTATCAAGTGAAAGTTCAAATAACTGGCCGAAAGGTGACCTTCAGTGTATTTACTACCAGCTCGCATATCATTATTAAGTCCGGCAGCTGAGCAATACTGAACTATAATTAGGATGACACAATGTCCAAGAACCCAACGTTGGGCTAGCCGAGCTCTGATGTATAACAAACATGTAGTGTTTATTGTTTATCTATTATTTTAGCTATGTTTACTGTTATCAAACATTGGTTATTAGCCGTATTGTGGACATACATACGTGTAGTAGTTGGGTGCGGCGGAGTACAAACAAGTAAGTGGTGTAAAAAAGTATTAACAATATTCTAAAATCATTTTGAAAATTCCTACGTTATTTCTAGGCAGAGGGCATCAATGCCAGAGTCGTGATACCCGTTTTCATACCGAACATGAGTCTCAAGACCGTAGAAAAGTGATCTTGCAAGTCTTCACATCATTCCGACCGGTGGGCTGAGCAATAACCACCGGTACTACAGTGCTAGATACAATTACACGGTGTCCAGGAACAACAACGCTGTTATCTGAGCTGTTTTATAAACTAAACTTGCTGTTATATTTCATACAACTATGTACTTAGTATCAAATATATGGTTTTCATATAGTTGCGGACATTAGGTTTTAGTATGAAATCTTAATGGTAATATTCATGGTGGAACGTAAAAAAAATATTTGTTATACTTTCGTGTAAACACATTAAAAACCATAATTTTGTAACCATTATAAATATACAATAAATCATTCTAATAAAAATTATAAATGCGCAAGTGCATTTGTTTTGTTTCCACGCATAAAACATTCACCTGATTGTACTGAACTTTTACGTGAACATTGTTAAGGTTCCTGAAATGAATATAGGCCTATTGTTCTATTCCAAAGTTGCGAAGTATTAATTGAAAGAGCCTGTTACGTGTAATCAACTGTTCTTAGTACACATTGTATTATGTCATTACAATCATATGTTTCATTATTTAAATAATCCCTTACATTGTAATGCCACATAGAAAAGATAACTCTTACGAAAAGTATGCACTTCACAAAAATTAGATACTACGTAATGGGATAAGCTGGGCACCTCATAATTTTACTGAAAGATGTCATGAATCCATCTTGTTGATATGCGCAAGATAATTAGTCTCAAATACTAACTCATTTTATATATCTCAGGACCTTATTTAGAAATATATATATAACAAATTTAGTAATTTTTCTTTATTCGAAACCTTGTCTATTGAATTATTCAAACATAAAGTTACAAGTTTTCTACTGCATATTGGACTTGAGGAGGCCGAGACCTTGTTACTGTCCGGGTGTGGGCGGTCATGACCATTCTCGTACCAACTGTTTGCTCATGATTATGGTTTACCTACGACTAACTGCTACAGTAGACATTACTGAACACTACATTATCCCCCCTCATTCCCATCTTCGGCTGTGGACTTGAAAAATAACCTGTTGACAGGTACTGGAATGCACTGATGGGCGATTATGAACATTGTATTAATGGAGACACCTTTAGTTAGAGATATATCAGTGCTACATTCCTGGGAGATAAGTTTGTAAATACATATTAGGTATTAATAATACGACTCTAGCCTACGCACAGGCTGCTTGCCCATGTAAGCTAATTTCCAAACACTATGTTTAATACTTTTAGTTATTTTATTGTACATATATTAATTATTAATTTATATATTAATACTAATTGTAATATTATTGTAATTATACAGGAAATAAAACTTTCTTTCATTTCATTTCATTTCAATTGTATTGTCAATACAGATAATATATTTTACTTTATTTGCTTAAGTTTTGCTAGGAACGTTGTAGCGATGTTTTTCATAGCGCAAATGTGTCTATTTGTAATCCAATTTTAAAAGGATATGTCACAAGATAGGAGTTGCATATTGAAAATTTTAAGTTGCTCCCTTCTACCCCCCTTTTAAAATGTACACCCGTACCGGGACTTAATGTACACCCTGTACATTTGTTTATGTAGACTAAATTGAATTAAGCCGTAATAATTCTGAACAGTTTAGTTGTATAACAAATAATACTGCATTGTAAATCATACTTTCATGATGATTAAAACGTTAATTTAAGTGAGAAAAATCTGACATGTTACTAGATGAGTTAAAAAATTTCTCTATTCACGAGTGATATAATAATACGTACAAACACTATCAGCTGTTGGGACAAACTTAAGTTAATTAACAACATGTGGTCCTGTGTTTGCGGGCTTGTTGGCATTGTCATGTTTGTTAACATTATCAGATATGTTCATTTTCTATTCGGCCGAATAAACCAACCATATGTTGTTATAATATTTAAATCGAATTAATGGTCCTACTGACAAAATTGCGTTTTAAAAACCGTCAGTATCGTTTATACTCAGTTTATTATCTACTCCAAATACACAACTTCTGTCCAGAAGCAATTAATTAATACTGAAAGTATATTACGGAATGTGTTATAATACGTTTGTTTCTCCAACTGAGATGAAGACAAGTTTGGACAATTCAAACAGAACATGAAATCAATTTAAGGACTTGATAGATCTGGCTGTTATATCCGGAGAGCTGAAAGCATATCTCACGCCTTTGGCGGAGCAATTTCCGAAAACATGGGGTTCTGCTGTAGAGAACAGTGATTTCGAGTTTTCAATGTAAGTCTTACCAAGTAACCTCAAAAAAAGATAGTCACAGTATTTTTCATACACACATTTATACATCGAAAGAAAAGATTTATGTGACACGATATAATATAAGTTTAATTTAAGTGGAAAACACGATAACGGAACAATAATAATATATTGAATTTTCTTATGCCATACGTGTATATAAATTTGTTTTATATGCAAAATCTCTGACCAAAACTGATATTAAATTACGTCCTCACGTATTATAATACTGTAGAGAACATTCAACAACAAAAAGTTTACAGTAGTCTCCCGTCCATTCATTAGCGAGCTGTGCATTAACATTTGTTGTGAAATGGCTCCATTAAGGCTTAACAAGTATTTCTCTGTTAAAACTGTAATAACTCGGAACCAGCTTCCATTGTTGCACTTGCCCATTAGTGTTATTTGTTATTTGCTAAAAACAACAAATAACAGTTCGTTACTGTAGCTGATTGATAAGCACGTGATAATGAAACGTGTTGATCTACAAATTATATAATTATATGAGAAGTAATTCCGGGAGAGACTAATTTTCCCCGATGATAGCCAAATGTATAATGTAAAATTTCCTCAAACCCCCAATTGTTCCCTTGTGTTTCCCCTGGCAGTCCATAACTTTCTTAAACCTCAATTTGGAGACCTTTGGAAAAATAATTTATAACTCCATATGTCATAGCGGTGCTTCTTTGAATTGTTTTATTTCGTTTGCTTATTATATATGCTCGCACGAGTGTTTCTGCAACGTTGAAATAAACCTCACAGTTTTAGAATTGCATTGGAGATGAATAGTAAAAAACCACAATGCGTCTCAATACAATCACCTGATTTGTGATATTTATATTGTTCTTAAGCTATGTGTATTACATGGAATACAATTTAATTAACTTAGTTTTGTCTTTTAGTACTTCCCTTTATTATAGGACGTGTTTTTTTTGGGGTATTAAAATAGTGTTTGATAATGCATCTATCGCTTATTTAATTAAATAATTTCAACATACTGACTAAATTAGGAGAAGTTGTAATAAGTTTAAACTTATACTAAACAACAATCAGCTTAAAATAATGATGTAGCCTATAATGAATAACCATACCATGTTCAGTGATAAAACTCAAGGATGCTCTGTATACTGGGACTGTAACTGCGCGTGTGGAGAGCGGCAAGGCTGCTACTGTTGTCAAAGACCTTCAAACATCAAAAGCGTCCCTCGGCACAAAGGCCCCTCCAGACTGCAAGCCTTTGTTTACATCGGTCAGCTGTTCTCAACAGTTCTTCCATCCGAGTTTCATGCAAACCGATCTGGAAATTCTATTTAACATCCTCATCGATCTATAAAGAAACACAAAGAAATAGGATTCTGTTGTGCAATAATAAGTAATATTATTATACTTTTATTACATATTTTATCTCAAACAATATATACCATCACATAAATGTAAATCTTTACATATAAAAATGAAATGCCGTCAGTTAGTCTCAATGAAACTCGAAGACGGCGGGACCGATGTGGCCAATTTATTTTTTTTTTATTTTTCATAATTCCATAAATATCGAATTCCAATTAAGGATTAAAAGGTGAGGAACGTTGGAAAAGTTTCACAGAATATTTAATAATTCTGGGAAATAATAAATTATATTATTTACGACATGTAATTCAAAGTTAAATGACCTTGAACAGCTGTTGACACTTTCAGCTGCAGTCCACCAAAGTGGCAAGCAACATTTGTTTACATTTTGATTTTAGAAAATATTGAATAGTTATAGAGATTTTGACTAGTAGTGTTATCCAATTTCAAAAGACAAAGTTACTATATAATTTTTATTTTTAGAATGTGCAGTGACAAATAAACCATATAATTTACTGATAATACTATTTAAACGGTGTTCTAAAATCCACTTTGTTATCGCAACTGGTTGACTTAATTAACAATATAAATGTATTTTGAAGTAAAATAAAAGGGGTGGCACACTCTTTCCCTTATAACAGAAGCAGAATACAAGCATTTTGCCTAAGTAGTCTTTTCAAGCTTACGTATACACATAGTCTCTTGATCGGGGTACAAATCATTATTACTAGAAACATGGCAGACCGCTAATAAACCCGTTTAATATCTAAGTTGGATTCTAAAACCCTGACATGTGTTTATTTTCTTAGTCAAGGCAAGAGCATAAACTCAACTATAAATAAATTTAGAACGGAAGCGAATTTAATCGAACTTATCTGGACTCCTTTAGATCGGACTAACTTGCCAGTCGTTACGTACGTAAATTATAGATTTTCTTTATAAATACAAACAATATAACAATATATCACTATATTACTCTTAGGCAGAAAGAAAATTAAAAGAACTTAAATTAGCTTTTTAATCGAAGTTGGTATTTGTTAGTATATATTTTGTTGATAGGGACATAAGTAAAACCGAACAATGGCACGTGAAATACCTTAGATAGAAAATTAATCTAATTGCTTTAAGATTATCCGCTCTAGCTAGTCTTAATTTAGTACATCTTAGTTATGTTCCTAACCCTATGGGTTTTAATAAATATGAACACGCTGAAGAACTGGCATGAAATAGGTCAAAAGCACTGTTTTGAGGCTGGATCAGCTTGTAATCAATGACTATTAATCAAGCGACTCTAAAATGGTTTAGAGTCTTCTTTGGTGATTGGGGAAGTTTTTCTGGACAGACATATGATAAGAAACTTACTAAAGCCAGTTTTCACGAACTTGTTTTTTGAAGGTGGAGAGAGGAATTTTGAATCGGATAACTTCTTTCATTATTGAACATTTTTTGTTTTAAAAAACGTATGAACAGCTGAGGAAACGGCAAAACACATTATTGTGGGTTGCGGGGGACGTATTGAGAGGTTACGATAGGGAAGGGCCCTCTTTGGAATCTTCCAACCAGGTAATGATTTTATTGGGCAGACAATTCCTAGATCTCGTTGAAGGTATAGTAATAGGTATGCCCTAACCTCTATGATGCAGAATAAGCTTAGGTGATGTGCTAGAAACTGCGAGTTTTCATGCTTAATTCTTATCAAATATAATCTTAATAAGTGTTAAACGTCCAGGATTGTCAATATATCTTAAGCATGATTTTATACAATCAAAGATTGGACAGCCCCATTTGTAATGCCATTTCCTTGGCGGAAGGACAAGAACAGGCTAGGGCTTGGTTCTTTCAATGGAAGTATTTATGATGCACAAGTAATATTATTAATATTGACAGTTGGTTATAATGGTTTATTCAAGGAAAAACGTGTGTTAAAGTTTTAAGTTTCGTAACAAATTAACTACTTTGGTTTTTGTTTCAATGCTACATACAGATTTGAATTACACAGTATAGTACTAATATTTTTATGTGACAAAATTCAGAGTGATTTAAAAAAATGAAACATTTTATGGAACATAATAGCAATTTTGTATTCTTAAATTGCATTGTTATGTACACACAGAATAAGCTGTCTGCCAAAAAGGGTCTACTTATGTCTCTTGCAAACTTCTTTTTGATCTAGGTCTAAGATATTTCCAGTGCCATAGTTGCGTTTGCCTTCTCACGATGGGAACAATATTTATTCATACATAGATCTGAGAAGTCTAGTATGATCATACAATTTCTACTCACGGTATAAGGGGAAAATCTGTAGGAAGTTTATGCAACAATTCAGTAATCGTGTATAGGATTATTCAACTTGAACAACTTGTTTTTTCGGATTGTATTCCGGAAAAGAATGGCTCGTTGATACACGTTAGTGAAAAATGTCACATCAAAATGTCAAGAAAGTCAACTAGTCTTGAGTATCTGGACAGTCTTGGGAATAACCATTCACAGCTTCCCTCCCTATGATGGGTTTATAACAAAAGATTTCGTAGTATTTCCAAAACAAACTTTAAATGTATTATTTCCAATTAATTACTCGTTTTTATTTCGTAACGGGCTCAATCTAGAATAAACATTTTATGATCTTTGTTTTCTTATCTGAAGTACACTACTATGAAGCACTGTTATTATAAAATTAGAATGTAGACAAAAGTGATCTGAATATAAGGTCACTTGCTGTCTGTGGTGTCCTGGGGCAGTTTATCCTTCATACACCATTGAAAATTATAATAAAATAAAAGTAGTAAACAAAACAATATATTCTCTTTCTTCCTTTAATTACAGAACATACTTATCCTGTAGTTACAGCTTATAAAATTATTAAACTTTCAGATTACCTCACAAAAGTTTAAATCTAAAAACAGACTTGACAGTTTCATTTGAAAATAAACTAAGTTTAAAGAGCTTGAAATTAGTCCTATTTTTATATAAAACTAGAACTAATTATAACGTAATAATAAATAATTATTCTGTAGATTTAGATACTCTACATCGTTTTACGACTTAGCAACCTAAATTATAAAAATAGGTTATTTGTTTCAGTATTTTCGCTTTTTGTATAAAATATTCTTAATATTTTGAAAATGAAAAGTTGTTGGTTTGGAAACGAAGTTGTTATCTAAACAATTGAAAGGAACTTCTCGTCTGTTTTTTCTCGGGATAACTGTAATGAAGCGATTCCACGTAGCTCGTAATTTATCAATATTATACTTATATAAACATGTACGGTTTAAAAAACAAAATCATAGAAGAGTATTTTCGTTCTACACAAATGACACAAAGTTTGCAGTATCTTAAAGACTTATAGCGTTATAACAAAATATTTTCTATGTATATTTAATTCTTACAATTTCTTTAACACATACTGTTACCAGGACTAGTTTTGAACAATACTAAATTGTTCAAGAAAACGGTGAAATTTTCTTACATAGGCACAAGAGGTAGCTAAATTGAATCAGACCTTAAGTCTAATGTAACTATACAAAGGCTGTAACTGGGACTCCTACTTAAATTTTTTTTTAACTTATTTTAAAACTCATGATTATGGGTTTTTAATGTGACAAGAAATCGAATTTTAACTTTTTTCTAAACTACGTATACAAGTAATTTTCTAACTAACAATGCATGTAGTCGACCTTAACTTTCCTTGTAGTACACATTATTCAATTATTAAAAAACATACAAACCAACAATTAAAATCTTTAAAGAAATACAATTTATTAAAAAAACAAATAATAATAATAATAATAATTGTTTTAGAAATTTATTTTTGTTTTAAACCTGTATATTGTAAACGAATTGTTGTATACATTTTAGATTTTTTTTTCTCGATGACGTCACTACTTGTTAAAGGGGGTGAGTGTAATTTTCATGTCATTGTTAAGTTATGTCCAATTTTGTAAGTTTATAGGAAATAAATCATTTATTAATTTCATTTATTAACTTCATATATTTATTTGATGAATAAAACCCTCGTATTTTATCTTATCAGTAATTGTTATCTCAGCATCACCTACATTTTCCCTATCACTAAATACATTTCAGATATTATTTTTTACTGGGATCTTTTACTAGTTGGACAATTTTATTGTGATTCTGGCCCTCGGTTCCTGTTTTAGTACAATTATAAAATGGCGTGAGATAAGTTAAATTCGTATTATTACTATAACTATTATAATTATCTTATATTAATTAATTAATTATTATAACTAGATATAAAATAAATTACTTCACAGGTATGAGAATAATAATAGTAGCAAATAATCTGAAAACAAAAATTCACCATTGCCACACGAAAAATATATAAATTTTCATACCACCATTGTAGTAAATTTCCACTCTTAACTCCTAAGTATATGAAATGTTTATATGTAACAAGTAAACCATATGTTAAATGAAAACTATGCAAACTATTGCAATATAAGTATCTTATTGCATAAACTATATTTAATTTTGAAATATTGCTATTTGAACCACTGGAAATGGGGTAATTTTAAAACTGAGATAAAGAGTAGCAGAAGACAAGTAGTCTGTTACAGCTTGATAAAAGTGTAAAGGTAATATAAGGACAATACTCGTCAACCTAAACCTCATAACCTCCTTTGTGAAGCTCTATTGTTCTCTCTCAACTTTTGAATTTCTCCGTGTTATCAGGTGAAAGTTTCCATTGGAGGTTACGAGTGTTCTTCTCAGACCACAACCATTGTTGTATTATAGCAACCATTTATCACCACAGCACTTAAACTTTGCAGATTTAAATGTATCACTTTATCGGCGTACACTTTCCTAATACTTTAAACTACAAAAGAACCTAAGTTTTTTGCTTACTTTTGTTTATATTTAATATCTCATCATTTTTCTTCATACAGAAGAGTTTGTGTGTCGATTCGCTAGAAGAGTGCGCATTGGATATGAACAAAAATCTTACGATGAAAATAAAAAGCAATCCAATTCAACCAGAGCGCTCTAAAATGTAAAATATAATATTTCATTCAAATATTAATTCCTAATACTCCAAACCCGAAACGGTGAGAGGTTTAGTTTACCTAATTCTGTTACAAACGTCATATTACGTATACATACGTTATAAACAATACGAGTTAGGAGCAAGTTCCGGTTTAAATTACTCATGAAAATTTTCTCTCAGCATTATTAATAACATTTTAATGCTTAATACCCTCACAAAACGCTACTTTGACCACGTGTCATAAATGGAAAGGTTTACTTTATTAATAATTTCAAACTTAATCTTTGTCGCCAATACTGGGGCCTTATTTGGGAATTTTAGAAAAAATCTCACATTTCACAGATTTCTATAAAAATGTCTTATGTAATTTTTACCACAAGATTCTCGTAACAATGTTATTTTATAGATATAAAATGTTCGATTTATTTTTGTGCGGAATTCGCATTGAAGCCAACTAAGTACTAGACACATGAAAAACACATTATCGCACATATCCATACATTTCCAGGTAGTAAGACAAGACATTTGATTATTAACTGAATTTTTTCGGAGAATAAATTTTGATAGGAAAGTTTAATACATATTGGTTAGAGATGAAAGAACCTTGTACATTTATGGGTCTATTGGGTAGTACGTTGCTTCTTCATTACATGTTGAATAGCAAAGAAATATTTGTTACGATAAAACAAAACTATAAAATATTGCTATAAGTGGGAAAAGCTTTTATTTCCCAGGTGGATTTCTTGTACCTTGCCGGCCCTTGGGGGAAGGGTTATGTCCTTGTTTCAGAACTCTGGCGGTCATGTACTAAAAGGTATTTCAATACTACTTAGATTATTTTAAAAAATCTACTACTCTTATAATAAAACATAACTATAAAATATTGCTATAAGTGGGAAAAGCTTTTTATTTCCCAGGTGGATTACGTGTACCTTGCCGACCCTTGGGGGAAGGGTTTATGTCTTGTTTCAGAACTCTGGCGGTCATGTACTAAAAGGTATTTCAATACTACTTAGATTATTTAAAAAAATCCACTACTCTTATAATAAAACAAAACTATAAAATATTGTTATAAGTGGGAAAAGCTTTTATTTCCCAGGTGGATTTCTTGTACCTTGCCGGCCCTTGGGGGAAGGGTTATGTCTTGTTTCAGAACTCTGGCGGTCATGTACTACTTCGATTATTTTCAAAAATCCATATTTTCTATGAAACATTTCTAACACAACGGTAATTCACATAATTTGAATTTTGATAATTCATTTTAATTCATTATTGCAATAATTTAATTTAAGAAACGAATAAATGTTCATGTAACCAAGGAGTTTTTTTATTGTATTAGTTCATGTATTTTAATTTTCTAAAAAAAACTTTTATAAGTAAAGAACATATAATATTATAATTCATTTTACTAACTTTGACGAAAAGAATATTAGTATTAGAAAATAACCAATCCATACAAAAACATAAAGTAAATCTTAATGATAACTAAGAGTGTTCTAGAGCCATGTAATCAAAGCTAAGTCCTGTTAGCTAACTGACTGCGTGGCGCTGTATCGCCTGACAGATCTTGTCAATACCACCTCTGCAGTTAAGGTTAGAATGTAGCAGCAGTCTTATCTAATGACAGAGTAAAGGATCAAAGCGTACAAACCATCAACTTCTGTTACGTAGCGTGTTCGGCACTTGTTTTTAATTGACACCTGCTTTTATATACCATTTCAGAATTACCGGCTATGTTTTTACCGGATATCTTTTCCCACCCTAAAAACTAATTATCATTGGAACATTTACATCGGTTTTAACACAAATATCCCCACCAATGTTACAATATTTTTAATATTTATTATTTTAATATACATATAATAATGATGTACATATATTTTATATAAATATTATTAGATACCATTACATATATTATTTATTGCAACTATGAATTAGTAACAATATACCATTTAACTTATCAGTTAGTAAAGTGTTATCTTCAACTTTTAAATTATATTACCAAATATTCTTATTGCGTTAAATTCATGCTGTTCCAGTTGCACTATGTAAATTGTAAACCTCTTCTAAACAACATTCTTATTTTGGTCGTATATATTATTGGTTATGTGTCAATATAAAGATATAATAAAAACGTACCTGAATGAATGGTTAAATCTCTTAACTGGGTTTTCATTAGAGAAATCTCAAAATCTGCTATACAAACGATTAAATACAAAAAATTATACAGTTTATGACAAAAACGAGAAGTCATTTGGATATATATATATATATATATATATATATATATATATATATATATATATATATATATATATATATATATTCTCTTAGAGCAGTTTTCAAAAGAAAACTATAATTGTTTAATGTACAATATTCGTTGTAATTGACAACTTTGTCAATTACACTTGTAAAACATACACAGAATAAAACAAACAAACTTATCCAATTTACCAGCTATTGGATAAGTTTTGTTAGTGACGCTACTTTGGAATTGATCGGTCTTATCCATGATTTTGCAAATACCACAACGTGGTTTATTACATGGTTCACAGCCAAAAGATAGAATTTTAGAATTTTTTCCAACATGAATTTTGGGCCTTACAAGCATATTCTTCAAAATTTTAGGTCTCTTAAATACCTCTCTAGGTGGCCTGGACAATAACTTCTCAGTTTAGGGCGTGTTTTTTTAAATTTCATAGCCAATTTTCATAAATATATTGAATTTGTACAAACCAGGATAATGTTTTGTTATAAAATTTAGGATCATTTTAGAAGTGATTTGTAATATTTGTATCTTTTTTTGGTTGTCTGAGCTGCCGGTTCAAAAGTTTTTAGGGTATCCCCCGTTAGAAAGAGCTTTAGTAAGTTTGCTTTTGTAAATTTTGAAATCTGATGCGTTTTGTACGTAAGGATTTGGTTCTAATGGAAAGACTTTTTGAAATTAACTTTTTTACATGATTTTGATGGCAGCTACTGTTTGTAGGTAATTTATTTTATTAGTACCCTTAACATGTGTTTTGGTTTTTAAAATACGATTTTCTAGAAAAACTTCAACATACGAAAAGTGACGATTTTGTGATTAATATTCCAATTAAAGTTTAAGACATGAAAACTTATTTAAACTATCAATGAAATGATGAAGTTCCTCTAACCCATGATCCCAGACTACAAAAAATGTCATCCATAAATCTTAGCCACAATATACTGGTATATAGAATTATATAATAATTATATATATATATATATATATATATATATATATATATATATATATATATATATATATATTATATATATAATTTCCAGGCAGCAGTAAAACGTTTATACTTAATAACAACATATTTGTAATAATTTTATTTTTCTGTACAGGAACGCACTTTCATCTTTTTAAAAATGTCGTAATAAAAATGTATGTTGGTACTTATTGATGTAATTTATTTCCAAAAATATATTCTAGAAAATTTAACAAAAATATTAATTGAGTGCGTTAACGAGCAAAAGTACTGAAGCACTGCCGTGTAGGTGAGAATGTTAGGCCTCCAATAGGTAAGTTGTAACACGCTGAAAGCTGCTTTCCTTGCTCAAGTTTGTTGTTGGGTGTGTTGTATAATGTGATAGTCTACAGAACAAAGTTGTGCGAAGTCACAGGATTAACACACGCATTGTTTGGCACTTCAGTTAACAGAATTATGTAACCGAACCAACTAATCTGTTTTACAGGTATATATTTCACAACAATGCATATAGGGCTATACTAGACATAGTCTGTGATAATGAAACAGTTACATTATAAAATATAAAAGTTCATATTATACAATATTTGATACATGGAAAAACTTTCTGTGCCATTATAGTCGTAATCCTCATTATAAATTACTAAGAATAATAAATGTATACATATATATATATGAATTACCTTTAGAAATTGATAATGCAGTAGTAACAAAATATAATCATACTTTTTTAATAATACGTGATTTCTAATGTGTAATATTTACAAATACAAATGAAATTTACCTACTACTGCCTATTTTACTTATGTGATTTAAATCCTTTAGTGGCAGTTTTTTTGTAAGTAAATGTACTCGTAAATTACTCCATAGGCCTATACATGTTCAATTAAAACACCTAATAATTAATGATTATTTTATTTCACTTAATAATATTCTGTTTTCGAAAGTAACATTAGGATGTTTAGTAATTGTTTTAGAATCTACTGGAGTAGATGTCGTGTATTAAATACCTGTATCTTGTCGTATATATTTGTACCTTTTGTAGCGATGTCCCCTCCCCTGTGAAACATGGATCTCCTTATTGAATGTTTATATAAACTCACGTATGTTGTTACGAAGCCATTTATATGTTAAAAACTACGATTAACCATTTTTATTAGAATTAAATATGACTATAGGCAGTTCTATTACTAGAAGCAGACATACCTTGCTGCGAGAGTTTGGAGGAGACGGATGATACATGTACTAGTGTGTAATGGAGTAACCTTATTGTGTTTGTGCATATATCACGGTGACTTGGTAACAAGCCAAAAAATTGAGATTTCTTACGAAAAAATTCTAAGAAGACCTAAAAAGATACTTTTGACTTCAACCACTAAGGTGGAATATGATTACTTGTTACCCTTACTACTCCCAATTTCATTTACGAGACGTCCTCATAACTGAATTCTGTCCCGCTGAGAAATCAGAAAAGCTATCTTGAATGCTAAGGGAGACCACTATTTTCCCCGTCCAAAGTCAAATTTCAAAAGGAAACTCCAAAGACCTTGGTAGGAAACCTCAAATGTTCCATCACGTCAAATTATGCCTTTTATGAATTCCTTGTGTGTCATTATGTATTTTTCTTTATTGTGAGGAATTTGATACCCTAAACGTCATGACAACGTAACATAAATATACTAGGAATTTAAGCTTACTAGCAGTCGTTTTATATTTAATTAAATATGTTTTATAATAAACTTCAATTTCCTTTTCTTTGCTCCTTTGAGTTAATTTTTCCTAAGACTTACTCCTTAATGGCACTAAATTATTACATCAGTAACATCATGTGATACGGAAACTCACCAAAAGGTAAGGCTGTTTAACTTTTGAAGTCATGCAAGGTAATAAAACGAAATTAATTGAATTGAATTAAGTCATAATTATTTCCAAGTACATTACAACCATACAGTGTAATACATAAAATTCAAAATCGATAAAAAATAAATCTATACATGTAGTTGTACATTCATTAATATTTGCAGTAAAATCATTTAAAACAGTTAAATTCGAAGTGTTATTAATAATGTTAGTAGCCTAGGAAATAACGATTAATGTATTAATACTAACTCAATATTTATGCTGCCAAATCCACTATCACAACGTTTGGTATTGCTCTGCACTCAATGTGACGTATAACTGATATTATTACACGGTGCGCAATTGTGAGTAATTCACATGGATATGAGAACATTTATATGTACTGTATATGTAATCAGACTAGAGTCTACATCATGGCTTCATGTATTAGCATTACATTACAGACGGAACGGTATTAGATTACCTGAACTGAACATGTAATATTTCCTTTACATCCGGAAATACCGCTTCATATCAACTGTATGGTCTGCATTTACATAGATCAAATAATCAAAAGCTAAAATCATTTTTAAACCTGTTTTAATCTGTATCTAATAAACACTAAACTTAAATATATAATGTTTAATAACTGGCCTAGGTTACAATAATTAGTTTTTGAGAAAAATGTGTAACTGTGTGTTTCTGTACATATATTTTGTACTCAAAAGTAACTTGAAATTTGTGTGGTGTCCAATCCAGATTCACGGTCTGTTGACCAAAACTGAATTGTATTTTCCAGCTGGGTATCCTGTGTAGAACTTATTTATGTAATTATGACACTAATGTACAATAAAGCACAATTTTGAGATGATTTGATTG
Organism: Homalodisca vitripennis; assembly: GCF_021130785.1. Classification (NCBI taxonomy): domain Eukaryota; kingdom Metazoa; phylum Arthropoda; class Insecta; order Hemiptera; family Cicadellidae; genus Homalodisca; species Homalodisca vitripennis. Next base: position 128,297 of record NW_025776572.1, read on the forward strand.
ATTGATATTTTGTGGTAGCATTTAAGCACAGTTTTGTCATGACTGTATGATCCAACAACTCTCCACATACTATAATTGAGCATTATCATTTAGTAGTTTAGCAATTTTCTGAATAATACTTTTATGCGTAATCTTATTAAAATTAAAGGAAACCTTTCTCGTTTAGTGATCGAATATGTCCCTCCTATCTGTATTGATCTTGCTGCTTTCAAACTCAATCATATTACCTAAACCTATCTCACTGGACTTTCTCATTACGAGGGACAGAAATCTTAGGAAATTTTGTGGATTGGTATTTTCACTTTTTTGTGAAATTTACACGCTGCACTTCGCTTTAAACAGCAACAATGTCTCGCAATACAAACGCTATTGTTTCTCCCATTCTTGTCAAACAGTTTAGTGCGCGTTTAATGAACCGCATTAAAAGGCTTCAGTAATACTTTAGTGTAATTATTTGTGTATTAATATGTATCTCAATTATATATTTGTCAAATTATAAAAAATTTTAAAATTGATTATTGTTAAATGTATTGAACATTGAATGTAGTGTTGATTGACACCTGAAATTTGCCACTTCTTTATTGGCTAAAGGTAATTATAAGTTTATACAAGAGCAGACAATGAGTGTATTGTCATTGTAGGGTATTGTTTCCAGCACAATGAGGAATGGCCTCTACGCAAACCTGGCAGGTTATTGACAACAAACTATATAATTAGTTATTCACTCGTAGTAATCGTGTTTAGAGAACGATGTTGTTTTCATGTCGATCTCTTTATATTTAAGTAAATTTGTGTTTATTTGTATATGGCATATCACCTAAATCCAATAACAGTTATAAATTCCTTACCAATATTTCTAAAAATTTCATTACAGTACTAGTGAGCTCGATTTAGTACATTTCCTTGGATTCCATTCCTATATTTAAGTATAGTATATAGTATAGTAGAGTACAGTATATTCTATAGTAGTTAGAATATACTAACTTGCTTGACAACAGATTGGTCTGTAAGGTTTCAGTCCTTGCAGTGATACCGAAATGTGCCATTGTTGGTCGTGCTCTACAAGTACTATTTTTTTTTATTCGCCTGCAAACATATAAAATCTTAGTTTATATTTGGTTAAACACTTTTTAAATTTGAATTATTCTTTACAATTATGTTCAATGTTCTTTTAATTTTCATGCAGTAGTATTACACCAACGAGCTGAATGTCTGACAAATGTAATTTTGTGCGACCGTTATATTTTGTGTTAAATACTATCGAAGATTAGTACCTTTATTTACAAGAGAAGGAAGGAGTATAAATATCAAACGATGTGACCAACTAATTCCTTCCCCTGAAAACACATTTTTAATTATAAATACATATACAAAGAGTAAAAAGCAATACAAAAGGGCTAAAATTGACTAGAATTATATAAACGTCCTTCTGGTCTGTTTTCAGTTATTAATTATCCCAAAGTTAATCTTGGTGGCTAACATTAGCTAAAAGCAATTTATAAACCCTCTTAAAGGTCTATGTGTTACAAAGAAAAACAAAGTTAGGAAGCTAATTAAACAAACTGCTAGGGGCGACGTAACCATTCGTTGACTGAACATTTCACTCTCTGGTAAGTCAGTGCATTGTGTACAGTTGTACGTCGTAGTTACCATCTTATTTATACCTGGTGAAATGGTTGGTAGTTTCAAAACTTGCAATTTTATTTATTAAAGTATGTTATACAGATTTTCATAAATTAAATTTATGTCATACAATAAAACTTATAACATTTAGTACGCTGACTACGACAGTGTGTGCTATATAGTGGATTAGTAAGTATAATAAAGCAGTGTAGGTGTTAACTACATGTATTATGTATTAACACATTATGGAACAGTGGTTTAAAACGTTGCCCAAGGCAGACTCTATAGTCCATGATATATCTTAAGAGTAGTCAACTTCAGTTGTTACAATGTAAATTCTTTATAATAGAACTGCACAGAATGTATACTGAGAATTTCATACCAAACTAAGTGTTGCACGTTAGGCATAAGGTTTTAATCCATTGTTTTATTTTTAAATGGAGTTCGAACGGGACTTTTGTGTGAAACATTATTATTTCTGGTGTATGTGGAGGCATAGTAAAATGACGGTGAAATAAAAAAGTAAAAAGGTCTGAGTAAAAAAATAAATGTATTATTATGCTAATGTTTAAAATTTGCTTAATCTTACTTCGCTGGATACATATATTAGCTAATTACATATCATAGTTACTATTACGTTTTCCTGTTCGTAAATTGGCCACGAAATCATCAAAAAGAAGGTTTTGTACCGCTTTCTATAAATTGAATAATAGTGTTAGCAAATGAGAATCTTCAAAATAGTTGGATTTGTCGTCGTTAAAATACTTCTTGATTTGCTAACCTGATTTATTGTGATACGATTCATTCTGGGGAGCTACCAGTGGGTTAATCTTAAAATAACCAGTACATACATACCCATATTTTCCAAATTTATTAGATTTGACCAAACCCAGAACTTATTATCAAAAGTGTACTGCGCGTCAGAGAATTGTCGCTGTTATAGGTGGATGGTATCCAGTTGGAATAAATTCGTATCAAAATAAAATATTAGGTTTTTGTTTAGTTTGAAACGTTATCTACAATATTCTTTCGTATTGAGTGTTTATAATTTCTTATACCTATTTTTTTATAGTATGATTTCATTTTCACAATGAATTATAGTACACTTTAATCACTTTTATGGATGTTAGTAAAGTATGCAAATTGTTGGTCCATAACATGTACCTCCAATAGTACAGGCTATACGACCGGTAAAGAATTTGAGTTATGGTTTATAAAACTAAGGAGGGGAGAACATAAGAGCAGAAGAATACAGAGTCAACTACAAATACGATATACATAGGAAAATTAACGCAGCTTTACATCAATCTAAAGATTTAATAATACTCTCTCCGATTTCGTTATTTTGTTAAGCTATTTTACTCTTTGTTAAAATTTGTTAAACATTTTTCCTGTTTGATTTTGGTCTTGCTTGTCTATCTGCATCTTGTAGGGTAAAATTTCGTAGATACAAGAGGAGTGAACATAACTCTGCGTAAGTATATACCTCTATCACCAACAACCGGCTTGTAACGTACAACACGTTTAGACAAAGTCTCGTTAAACCATAACCGGAAAATGGCACGGGCAGGCTTCTAAAAAGCCTTGCAAGAGAGGCGACACAGATACACCAGTACACTTCAAAATAAACACCACAAGAAGCACACGAGAAAAAGCCTTAAGGAATATACATTACTCATTATTGTTGGTTCGAAGATCATAATATATTATATTTTGTGCTGAAGTAGAACATTTTGGTACATTGGGGATCTCTTTTATAAAACTTATAAGACCCTGGCAGTTTCCAGCACTTGTCACGTTCCTGGTTTTGGGGCCTCTTAAACTTCTAGAGCTCTCAACCTCTTTATTATGTAAAACTCAATATTAGCCAACTTAGGTTTGAATCATAATTATTTCAAAAAAATTCAGTAATAGTAGTTATCCAGTAAAATTTAAACTCAAACAATAGCATTAATTAAACAACAATTAGAATGCAAAACAGCACAGGACTTCGCACTGTATCAGAATATACTACAGTTACTGTATCTGGAAGTTGCAGAGTCAACTGTTTAATAGTAACATTTAATTTTTTAACTTATTGCCATTCGCGGTATGCCAAGTCCATAATGTCTTTCTCAGGTTAACTGTTTCTTAATAAGAATCGCAAGGAACAGTGAGACATGTTTATAACAATTACAGTTCCGTTTGCTGTTGTTCCCATATGTGGTTAATCGTTAGCGAAAACTATCAATTAAGTACATACAAAAATGTTCTCTTATCTACGTAATTGTCCTTCGGATATTTATAGAATGAATTAAGCCATAGACTTATATATATATATATATATAAATACGTATACGTATACAAATTCTAAGGTACTTCTAGAAGTGATGGAAACACGAAATTTGGCACGTAGATGGCTTTTGCCGTGAAACCACCGGGAAAAGTCTGAAAACCGGAATTTTTTATTTTAAACCCCTTAAAATAAGTCGATAACACGTTAAAATTGACCAATAGTTAGGGACAGAGATGGCAGTAAGGGATGGAGCACCGACTCTGTACGGTACTCAACAGAGCAAAATAGGCAGACTATGAAAAGTAAAATATTATATTATTTCACCTGTCTTTGATTCTTTTCATTTCTTGGTGGTTATTCTATGCTACGTTGATAACTATCACGATTGCTCTTTTATTCTACCTTAACGGTTTAGTCTCAGTAGGTCCGTGTCAGCAACAGCAGATTGGCAGATAGGGTCATAGTGAACATCGCCTTTGGTTTAAATTCTCTCACATTTTTACTGGTTTCAGATTGAATCTCTTCTTAGTTGACAGTTAATCTCCTGGTCTCTATTCATATACGATTTTTCCTTTCCTTTCTGATTTATTTTCTCACTTTTTACAAACACTAACAGTTTCTCTTCATTTTTGTATTACTAGTTCAAGTTTATTTTAAAGCAGCGAGCTCTGTACGGTACGTAAAAAAGCATGATAGGCAGGTCCTGGTTAGTAAAAACATTTTATTATTTCACATGTTTTTGATTCTATTCATTTCTTAGTGGTTATTCTATGCTACGTTGATAACTATTAGGTCGCTCTTTTTTTCTACCTAGAACGGTTTAGACGCAATAGTTCGGTGTCAGCAACATTAGTAGATAGGGAATGAGTGAACATCGTTTTTTTGTTTAGATTTTCTCGCTTTCTTATTGGTTTCAGATTGTATCTCTTTTTACTTGACAGTAACGTCTTGGTTTACCTATTAATTCATATACGTTATTTGCTCTCCTTTCCGTTTTCTTTTCTCGTTTTACAAACACTAGTTTAGTTCCTCTTATATTTTGTATTACAGTTTATTTAACATAACAATGTCTTTCTCTTGTGTTGTGAAGGGCTCCTTCCGTCAGGGTGACGACCAGTTATTTCCTACGAGCTAAAGCGCTCAGTGCACTGCGAATTCTGCTTGTGCCCTTGTATGGAAGGCTCTTGGTTTTTAAATTTTCTTTAACGGCCATCGATAGGATTCTCATCGCTGGTGACTGTATTTACAGAACATTAAGGGATCAGAATCGTGTGGGTTGAAATCGGTACTTGTGCACTGATGAACTTCCAGGCGAATTCTCCATCCAGGGCCAAACCATAGCCGTTGAAGAAAATGTATTTGTGCACGATGCCTTATATCCTGTAACAGAAGAGGATGTAAGCGAAAGTGTTATCTCTCTGTCCAAAGTTCTAGAATCTCTGATGCTCGTGGAATTTCAAAACATTGGATTTTTGTTTACTGGACAAACAGTGACAGTTGCTTTTTGGCGCTCTCAGGAACAACTGTACCTATTTTATCCACATCCAGTAAACGAAAATCGAACACATGATTTGGAAAATGATATCAACAACCTGGCACGGCTCTTTCAGTGTGATATTTTTTCCTGCTTTGGCCTCGTTGTTGTTGTCCAACGCTGCTCTTGATGGATCTGTAAGACAGTACTCTATTACTAGGCTCACATTTAGATCATCAACATTCAGTGAAAATATAAAAAAAACCCCACAATGCACGATACCGCTAGCAATTTCTCAATAAAACCTAAAGATTTTGGATGACCCAAGAAAATAAAACCTGGACGCCCGAAAATACTGAAAACTACTAGAGAAGAGCAAGTGAGAGAGGCGAAAAAGCGATACTCTCAGCAAAATCCTGAAACCAATCGGTACCTGTTTATCGTTATACCGAAAAATACCCGAGGTTAACAGAGCCGTAGTTTGGCGCTACGAAGATCGACATTCCGGCGCAGGTCAGGATAGGGTTCTGGTATTTCGTCTGATGAAACCAAAGATCAGCGAATTTCGACATTTACTTAACTCACTTGCTCGAAATATTGTTGCACAAGGGCCTATGGCACACTGGAGCGGAAATTTTTTATGCGACATAAATGCATACAAATTGATATAAACCTGCCTTTTTGAAGATGATATATTTGTATGTCCACACTGCGAAGCACCTCTGTTCGAGGAAGAAATGAATAGGAAAAAATGGTGTTGTGGTGAAGGTGCGTACAACGTAACACGTTTGCCCCCTCTCAGTGCACCATTTTATTCAGATCAACATTTCCTCAACAGATCGCGCGCCTACAACGACCTATTTTCTTTTTGCTCCCTCGAAATTTCTGGTGGAAACCGGCACCCTAGTGGACTTTCTTTCTTCAAGATCGAAGGAAGAATGTACCATCAGGTGTACAGTTTTGGACGCCCCCGGCCAACGGTTTGCTACTAAGGTGGGAGACGACGTCCAATTTGTTAACCGGTGCAGCCTATACATTGACGACGGCGAAGAGCGCAGGATCATTGCCATGGGTAGATCACTTGATATTGGAACTATTAACACCATTGCCAATTACTTGGATTCGATCAATCCTTTCATCGGCGATTAGGTAATGAGCCATCGGTACACGTTCATTTGGAGTTCCAGGTAACAAGTCGAGCTACTCATGGTAATGTTCTTGGCGACAGGAATAGGGGTGTTGAGGTGCACGCTGTGCTCAGCACTGACGAACCAGTGATCGAATCACGACGACTCACCGTCTGGAAAGTGAAAACTGGAAGGCCGTCAACGATTGATCTGTTTTGTCCTCTGATGGAGCCCTTCCAGTACCCTCTGCTCTATCCACATGCACTTTGGGTTGGCAAATTGGCTTTCTTGATAACAACGGGGAAAAGCTTTCGCAGTACAACTACACGCGTTGTCTCTAGTTGTCCAGTCCTCGCTTTTCATATCTTGGCCGTCTTTCGCAGGCCTGGCAGGTCGAGATGTTTGCGAGGTATGAAGAAGAGCGACTGCGGTTTATTACATCCTCACAGTCAAGGTCGTCAGTCCAAAATGCCATGCGGATAGGCCAACTAAACGAGATTCTTGATGCTCAACGCAATGCTCCGGCAGGAAGACAGATTGGGGAAGACATCACGCGTGATGAAATCGTACAAGGCGAGGGTGGCGCAAAGCCTGGCAAAATTTACCTCCCAAGTTCGTTTACCGGTGGGCCCAGATAAATAAAGATTCATTACGAGAATGCAATGGCTCTCGTAACACGTGTGGGCTCACCGACGTGTTTTCTCACATTCACTTGTGACTGGTCACAAGAGCCAAGGTCAGACAATCTATCTTGTCGGAGTCGAACTTCGCACTGATTGTTTTACCCACGGTCAGTTGTACCTCCTGTTAAGTAGAGTTCGTCGTCAGAAGACATCGTTGTCCTTTTCCGTCCTAATAGGGTATGCGATGTGAACTTAATCGAAAATTTGCACTTTTAATATCAAATATCTAGGTGTTAACAGCTGTTTTTATTACCAATTTGTTATAAAATCACTTTCTGAGCATAAAATAAACCTTCCTTGCAAGGTTCTAAGGAGTTGATTTATTTGTCTCCATCTATTATCAACGGTGGTAAAGTTTGACGTTTTGGGCTTTAGTATTTGAACAAATTTATCTCTTCTCACACGTCATATGTACAAGTATTTGCACATTTAACAGAAGGAAAGCACGTTTTACTTTATTTAGAGTAAATCATTTCTTAATTCCTTGTTTCACAATTGGCATTAAGCAATGACAACTGAGTATCGCCTATATCCTTCAAAAGGCTCCAATTTCCAGTAAGAATTTCTTTAGCACTAACGATAAAACAAATCCCAGGGCCAACCATTCAAATTAGTTGGAATTGATTTACGAAAAGAATGTTTTACGCATGGGAAAACTTTACGTTGCCCTATCACGGGTCGGGGCTCCCGACCATTAGTATATTTTGCTACCTGTAAATAATTTAACGTCAAATGTTGTATATAGAGAAGCTCTACAATAATCTATCCTAAAACAACGGGTTGCACTTCGGGACTGCCGACAGAAGTGAAAACTTAGTATTAATTACATTATATATTTTTATCATTAACAACTTTAACATCCACAGAAAGACAATCTGTGCAGCCTGCGGATAATGACTGCGTCATCGATGTTAGTTTTGGTGTCTGTGAATTGACCTGGGAATCATTTTGCTGACCATGTCTTTCCTGGGTAGGTTTATTGCAACTGTAACCGACATCCACGCGGGTGGAGCTGCGGGCTTCTGATACTTTTTCTGATTCTTCACAATTTATCTTGTTTTTTCTTCATCTTTTTCTTTTATTTTCCTGTTCCCTCCTCTTTCTTCGCTTCTGAATATTTATGCATATTTACTGGAATTACTATCTAAAAAGGCTTATGAAATTGTAGATAGTACAAAGTTATAATACGTATACAAATGAAAAAATGAACTAAACAACGCAAAAGGCATTGCCAAACGCAAAGGCATTTCTCGGCATTGCTTTACTTCTAATTTACTTATTATATTATTCTATATTTGCCTGCTTATATGTGACGATAACAAATAGAGGATACTAAATAAAGACGTGTTTTTACCAACGCTCAAATAGAATAATTTAAATCACAAATTCCTAATAAGCTGCCAACCTCGTGTAACATTAAATACATCATCCGCTAACCAACGTACGTTTAGGTTTTCTCACCTACAGTTATTAAGGATGAACCTTATTACAACCACGAACATGTTATTCAATAATTAGATATATGTGTCTATCTAGGAAAAACTCAATACTTACTTAGTTTTTGAAACTGCAATAGCCTTACAAGACAATTTCTCTTATATTAATTGACCTATGGCAAATATATTTTCTAATACACGTTAATGAATCTGCGATATATCTTTTGCCTCAATTTAGATACCATTAATAAACATCTGGTCAAGTTAACCCTTGCTGTGTAAATGACACTTAACCTTAGTTTCTTGATTTACAGTTCTTTTGGTGAGTTTTTTCTTCAGATCAAACTAATTTTCTTTATTCACAAAAACTACAACAAACAGAGCAAAATCTTGCCCCTTTATTGCCTTAATCGGTGTTAACCCTAGAAACTAGGTGCCCGCACGATATCTCGAGAACTGATTGACCTGTGTAAATGAAATTTTTGCACGTTATTTACTCCAAGATAACTATGACATAATCGTATAATAAAAAATAATTAAGGGAACAAAATGCCTGCAAGATTAATATTTCATTTAAAAGCTCGCCCACATTCCTCATCGAATGCTCGGACTTAACCTGTTTCCCGAAATACGCTTATCCTCGAATTTGCGAACACCCTACTTAGGGGCCTGGGGGCGTAGCCCCCAGCGAGCCGAAGGCGAGTGATATGTATAACACAATATGAATAAACCTTTTAACAATTTTTTTTAAACTTTTATTTTTCTTACCATGTACATTTCGAAATCTGGGATTTTTTCTTCAGGGACTAACTAAGGTTAAGTTAATTATGAAAATAAAATAATTAAAACCAATTTGTAATGTATTTTTTCACTACCTTGGTGGCTAAAATTTGTTGTATTTAATTTGTTATGTGATCAATTTATATTGTTTAAAAGTCTATGGAATAATAATTTTATTTTTAGAAAATCTTTGTCATTTAATAATACATTATGATTAATTTTGGCACTTTTGTAAATTTGTTAAAAGTAGATAATAAGCGACTTTTTTTGCTTGTGTGTAAAATTTCAAGATTGTTTTCGATATTAGTGTATGTAAGGCCGGTGTTATTTAAATGGTCTGCATTTTTTTTTATTTGATGATGTTTTCAATGCTTTTCTATGTTCATTAAATCTAATTTTGAAGGATCGGCCGGTTTGTCCAATATAGTGGGATTGACGATCCTTGCAATTTAATTTGTATACTCCACTATTGTTGAATTTTTATTTTGTTTTGTTGAATTGCTTTTGTTTTTGATTAAAATTCCGAGGTTGTTCGAGGTTTTGAAAGCCAATTGGTGTTCTTGTTTATGAAATGATTTGTTAATTTTGTGACAATGTTTACCAAGATAGTCTGATTGAACTTATTTAATATCTCTTCTTTCTTCTTATTTTCTTTCTTTGTGTAGTTCTTCGATAATACATCAATCATGCTTGGTTTATATCCATTATTTTGGGCTATGTATTTAATAATGTTCAATTCTTTATAAAAATCTTCAATTTTCATTGGAATTTTGTGTAATTTGTCGATCATTAAATTAATTTGAGTGCAGCCATTTATTGGTGATGTGGGTGATTTCATAATTAACTAACTTAACCTTAGTTAGTACCTGAAGATGAAATCCCAGATTTCGAAATGTACATTGTAATAAAAATAAAAGTTTAAAAAAAGTGTTTAAAAGGTTTATTCATATTTATAAAACACTTTTCGAGGCTACATCTCTAATATTTTAATGGCATCGAATATAATAAAAACTATCTCAAATAAATACATTTTATTACAACTCTATTCTAAATAATATCTTAAAAATTAAATTGTAAAATTTCAGTATCTATCATTTGAACCATCAATAAGCATTAAAAAATAAAATATAAATACTAAAATGTTTATAAAACTATTTTCTTATCTTGTTTATGTACTACATATCGTCCAATTGAATTTATAAAATGTTCCGTATTTTAGCTGGTCATCTAATTATTTATTTTATCAACTAACAAACATACGTTTTGTGTATTTTTTTAAATTATTTATTTATTTGTCAATGGTATCCACCATTTTTACAATAAAAATTAACAATATTTGTATAACTAATACAATATAGCAATATAGGCGTATTAATACTATATAAATATACAATAATACAGGCATTAAATATAAGAACAGGAAATAATACAAAAAAAAGTAGTTAGGAGCTAGTGAGCAAAACTGTAGACAAGTCTAGTAACTAGACAAGAAAAAGAGGGCAACAGTTAAAAATAAATTTTTAAAACTATAACAACAGTAAAATTTTGAAAGTAATAACAAGAGATAAACTTGAAAACTAAACTATAAAAATATGATAAAAACTTGAAAATTAAATTAAATTTCCAAAAGAAGTAACAAAATATAAATTTAGACAAACTTCAACAATCAGGACGATAACTGATACGTTAGGTAAACAGAGTGTAACAAAAGAGTGTGGACAATTTATTCACATTAGAAATTACTATATTTTTATGATGCTGCCACAACAAAAGTCTAACTAGGGTTTCTTATAGATAATTTTAAACATTCCTTTTCTGAATCACTGCCACTGCGGAGAAGCCTTGGGACTGACGAGTTGTAGGCATTGTAAGAGGGCATGGATCTTCTATGGAAGATTGTCCTCGATCTAGTACCTCTTATAATGTGCATTAAAGCTCATATAAATGCCATGGAGTAACATGCCCATCATCGCACTTTGTGTCCGATACAGAAATGAAGTTTCATTCAAAATTTCAAGTCTATAGGACAGTTCGTTGTTGAGATATCGTGCGGACAGACTGGCAGAAAGGAATTTGTCCAGCTCTCAAGTCTTGCTCATGTATAACACGATGGACTTTTTTAACGAAAGTTTTAAAATTGTTATTCTGTACGATAATACTTAATAATACTCACTGCATTTGTACTAAATTTCATTCAGGGCTGTAGTTACAAAACGTGTTAAAGCACAAGTGTAGGAAAACCAAGGGATAGAAGAATTTTGAGCCGCTCATATGCACCACTTGATTTATGTCTTTTTTTTTATGACAAGAACAAATTTTCTAAAATAAATCAAACCCGTTATGGAACACCTGAAATCGTAGTGAAACAACGAATGCATACTTGCAATCATTAAAATGAATTAGCACATGATTAACACTATTAACAAAATTCTACAACATGTACTTTTTTGGATTACTTGGTTCTAATTAGAAATATAATAATTTTTAAGCAATTACAAAACGTGAGATTAATTAAATTTATTTCGTTCAGGTTTTTGTCAGAATTCTAATTTTTGAGGCACTTTAATGTCATATAACTGTTACACGTTTTCTAAGTTGGGAGATAGAAAGATAAGATTTACTGAAATAATTTATGACATTTTGGTAATCAATCGTGTTTGAGAATTAGTTCCCAAAAATTCGCAGCCCACAAAACCAAACCGATCGGGAAAAAGAACATTTATTTTTTTTCTATAAAACTTCTTGTAATGAAATCAATATAACTAGTTTGTAGTGTTTTAATTATGTGAAGATTATATTCTCCCTGATGCCATCATCGCCCGGCATGGATGTCTCATTCACGCTACAAGGTAAGCTGCTGCAGACACTGCAGTACAAGTAGCATCACGCTTGTTTCCTCTAAATAATACCTCACCCAAATACATGTCTCGCCTCCAACATTTGTAATTTCATGTTCTCCATTTCTTATCATCCACATCATAGGGAAATGTTATGCGTAAAAATACAGTAACTATCAATGCCCACATGAGGTATGTTATTAGTTTTAAGTTATTTAGATTATTGTTTAATTTCTTTTGTTAGTATGCTGATCTCCGAATTGGTTCTCTAACGCGCTCTAAATATTCTACACACATAAAAAGCCTTTTAAAAAGATAAGGTATTGATAGAAAAAAAACGGTACCTGTTTTGACATTTTTAATACCACTTCATTAGTAAACTTTAGTGAAAAGATTTTACTAATACCACTTCATTAGTAAACTTTAGTGAAAAGATTTTACTAAATGTTGGGTCTTATACAGTAGTTATCATATGAAATATAGAAGTAGATTACACCCGAACCTAATTTATCAACATCGTGTCAGCTCAATTACAAGATAGTATAAATGTAAATGAACGGATTCACTTTACCTGCAGTTGTCTATTTCATGCAATGGCTGGTGTCCGACAGGGAACTATATTAGCATACCATTACAGACAGCGTTGTGCCAATGCGACCGGAAATTCTATATAAAGCAGACATTTGATGTACGTTTTCTGTCTCTCCAATACAATTAAATGATTAAAAACGTTTTAATAAATATTAGTATATATGAACATTCGATCAACCTACGACAATAAGAACAACTAATATAGATTCTAGTGTGACTGTGAACTATAGATTCGAATCACTTGACTAGTATATGATATGATTCGAAGAATAATCAACATACTGATCAAAATAAATTGTTCAATATGAGAATAATAATGGAGTTGTACATGAATTTGGTAGACCTTAGTTGGTTTTTAATAAATTAACAGAAGAAAACATATTTTCAAATTCAAGATAGTGGATTTCTAAAATATCATAATTTGAATTTCATATTACAATTCCTAGTATAAATTTTTTATTTATACAGTATAGAAGCATCACAGTGATGATTGACCCTTTTATAGAAACACAGTGGTTAGCGTGAATAAGATGTCCAATGCCGGGCGATGATGGCAGGAGGAAGAATATAATATTCACAGAATTAAATACTACAAACTAATTATATTGATTTCATTACAAGAAGTTTTAGAAAAAAAAATAAATGTTCTTTTTCCCGATCGTTTTTGTTTTGTGGGCTGCGAATTTTGTGAACTAATTCTCAGATTGCCAGAATGTCATAAATTATTTCAGTAAATCCTATCTTGCTATCTCCTAATTTAGAAACGTTTAACAATTATATGACATTGAAGTGCCCAAAAAATCAGAATTGGTTAAAATTATTATATTTCTAACTAGAACCAAGTAATCCAAAAAGTATTAAGAAAGATCACTGACACTGTATGCGGATTATATACAGCATATCAGAACCGGGTGGAATGCAGTCTGTGTACTAGCAGGGAATCAGCCAGATGCTATTCCTTGCACTGTACATTTAGCTAAGTACATAGCAGTCATAATCACACATCAAACAGAGAGTTATGTTTTATTCAGATAGAATTTGACAAGTGTTTGTGGATGCCATAGACAGGGGACTTCCATCTAGGGACATTCCCCGAAAATGATTAATGAAGTGCGAGAAGTACTTCTAGCAATGACGTGTCGAGATGAACGTTGTCTGTATTTCTGTGGATAATTTGTAAAGATTACTATATTAATCATGTTTACATTTTAGTATTAAATTATATTCAGTGTATGTGTGATTTATTTATATATTTACTTTAAGAATACAATATCGTTTAAGACATGCAACTGAAAGAACTCATAATAAGAAGTCCAATGTATGTGAATTAGCAAACAATTATGGTGGTACAGTTCGCTATTTTTTAAAATTACATGTGTTATCTTGTTAAGGCTAATGCAACGACCTTTACCACCTGGACAGGCTGGCAAGAAGATGAGCTTTATAAAGGTCTTACCATCACTAAACTTTCATTCTTGTATAGTAAAAGTAATACCTCAGGGTCAATTTTAACCTGAATAGTTAATCTTTTGTTTATTTTTATATTTCTTAAGCAGATTTGGTAAATGATGTATTGGTCAATCTATCTTATATATTATGAGTATGCATTTTTATATTTTTTTAAATAGCTTCTGTACCAAGTAGTAATTATTTGGTTTATTATGCATTATAAATAATTGTTTCATTTTATATTCAGTATGTGCGTAGTAGAAAAAAAGATATTATTTCGTTACCTGGCCATGTATTAAACTTTTCTATATGATATTTGTATTAATGAAATTTAAATTGTAACTATGGAAAACAATATAAACCATTGTTAGTTCAAGATTTAAAAGCAGTCCTTGATTCCGAACGTCCTGACAATAATGCCTTCGGCCATCGGCACCGACGTTGACGAAAGAGCTGTCATTATTTTTTAGTTAAATTTTCTCTAAGAACATGCCAGCTGAGCCTTTTAGCATTGTTCTGTGGATACATTGCAAGTGTTTTGTAGAAACAATTCAGTTCCCCTCAAATGCTGTAAACCGGCCAGCGGCCTGCTAGTGATAGGGATACACCTGGCGATTCACATTAGCATTTTAAATTGGTTTTCAGATTTTCGGCAGCACCTTCTCGATCCCATCAAAGCAGATTTGTAGCAGATGAGGAACTTCTTTGTTTGATAAATGGTTACATGACAAGTGTTTGGGTACAACAATTCAGTTCCCCCTCAAATGCTGTAAACCGGCCAGCGGCCTGCTAGTGATAGGGATACACCGGGCGATTCACATTAGCATTTAAATTGGTTTCAGATTTTCGGCAGCACCTTGTCGATCCCATCAAAGCAGATTTGTAGCAGATGAGGAACTTCTTTGTTTGATAAATGGTTACATGACAAGTGTTTGGTACAACAATTTCAGTTCCCCCTCAAATGCTGTAAAACCGGCCAGCGGCCTGCTAGTGATAGGGATACACCGGGCGATTCACATTAACAAAATTATAAGGTGTTAGCCTACCAAATTGTTTTTTAGCTTTTTATTCTTTTGGGGTTACCATCTAGGAAAGATGCGGCGAGACCTCTTTCGGGCTTGTTGTAAGACAGTAAATTACTTGAGGAGATAAAAAATTTTCTCGATAATGATGCATTTTAAACAATACTCTCAATATATATTATTAAACATAAATTCCGGCCAACCAAGACTTATTAAGCGATCATATTAAAAAATATTACAACTTGCATATGAACCAATCACTAGACCAGCACCCAAAAGACTTAAATTATATCGAGGGAAATGGCACTAAAGGATTAAATACGTACATCCACATTATCTTTGGTCAAATAATTCCTTATTTTATTAAAATTACAAAGAGGCAGTCATAAGACGCTAGGAACTACGTGTAGTAGCAATGTTATAAGTCTTACCGTCACGATTAAGCTACAATCCTCAAATAAATCTGAATCATACCACATCTCTGTATGTAAATGATTATATTTCCTGGAATGGAACATCTGAACAAAAGATACAACATTTAATGCTAATGTATTTAGAAAAGCCTAATCGTCACAACGTACTTGTTTGAATGTTTTATCTAAACGTTTAAACAAATTAATCAAGTTTTTTTAGTGCAACGTTTGTAACTACATTCGTAATAACGTTTATTACACTAATATAGGGAAATAATAGCGGAATAGGGAGTGAATCTCTTCAAAGAAATCTGTTACACGTATTGGTGTATAGTTATGTTTATTTATGGAATATATTCTAGGTTATTGGCAAAACAGTATTATTACATTTATATTAGAACCAATTGAATAGGTTAGTGATATACGAGGTATTGTTGTAATGCAGGCCGACTACAAGATTAAAGATATCTTAAATATTAAAGAAAAACATAAGAATTATATATATTTATAATTCAGTATAGTAAAATAGTCCATTGAACAAATACATTTTCAAATCAACGCATGTCAATTTAATCTTTTCTATTATCTAAATTACCATTTTATTTTCATGGGCTCTTAAGAGCATTTAATCATTACTGTGATTTTTAATTACTAAGAGAAATATAATGAGGCTACCAAGGAAAGTACTAAATATACCTACCATGCAAAATTTTTATATTTAATAATAAAGCATAATAATATCAATACCATCCCTGATCCCTAAAAGAAATATCTTGAGGCTGAAGAATGCACTCGCAGCTTTACTGCATATGTTAGTAAAGTGTAATAACATTACCACTATCCGGACTTATTATTAAAATAACGTTATGGTGAAGTTTTGGAAATTTACACAACTTCCATTTTATATATTTTTGAAATACATTACAATTTGTAAAACCGTACACCATTAGGCATAATATGATACCTTGATAACATTCGGACTATCTTTACTTAAATAATAGGTAGAATAAGATCTTGAAGTACAATTTAGCCTATGTATACAAAGTGTCCCGTAACTCTCTGGACAAAGGTATACGACGTTATTGCTCGGGGCAAGACAGACATATTTCGCCATATGAACACACGGGTCTGGATGCTTAGTTTCCCATGTGTTTTTTCATAAAAAATTAATTTCCTAAAAACTAATAAATTAAATTATACCACATTTGGCTCAGAAATTTTATGATAAGGCCAGTTATTAAAACATTAATTTAATTATCTTTAGTATTGTCAAAAATGGCGGCCATTAAAACTTTTAAACTTTAAATATCTTACAAAAAAGCAATTTTCCTTACGAATTATAAAAATAACAGCTTGTAGAGAATTTTCACAAATGTAATGTAAAAAATTAGATCACTCCACATTCAATGAGCTTTATTTTCCTGAACCTTGTATTGTTACGTTGTACAGGACGCATTGTTATACGGATTTAGGTTTGCGCTCTGTCGTATTAATCGCTAAAATGTAAGTAATGTCTTAATTTAGTTGATTTTTCTAAACAGAAGTATGTAGGAAGTATATTTCTCATTACTAGTTTTAAGGATTTTTTACATCCAACGAATTAATAAAAACTTAATCATTTAAAAACATTAAATTTACTAATTTGAATTCTTCATTTAATGTTCCAGTTTAATCTAGTGCAAATAATGTTGTGTTTGGAAAATGGTTTTTGTATTACATTTATAGCCCTTTAAGACAAATTCCCTAATTATAAAAAAAGTAGAAAAATCATTTTTTTTTTATTCAAGTGAAAATTATTTTTATTTAAAGTAAAAAATTAAGGGAAGTTTGTAAATCTGGCTCAAACAATATTGCAAAATATGAAAATGTAAAAACTGTATGGTATTTACATAATTATAGCTTGTATGTTTTAATTGATTTTTAAATTAGGAAAATCATATTTTAATCTAATATTGTGATCAATCAACATTAGGTTATTCATTTTTCTTTAACAAAGTGACAAATTTTGTATGAGTAAGAAACATGTAATTTTCTAAAACATTTCACATATTAAAAAGCAGGGTTTATTTTATTTGAAAAAAGTCTTATATTTTTCCATTTAAATGGCTGTAATTTATAGTGGAGTGTGCTAGATTTTTACATTATATTAGTGATAGAATCCCCTGCAAACTGTTTATTTTTGTAATTCATGAGGAAATTGTTGGTTTTTAAGATATTGAAAATTTAATAGATTCAAAGGCCGCCATTTTGAAAATATTAAAGATAATTTAATTAATTTTTAATAACAGGCCTAGTTATCATAAATATCTAGGCCAAATTTGGTATAATTTAGTATATTCGTTTTTAAGATATTAGTTTTTTATAGAAACACATACACACAGACATATCGGAAATTAAGCATCGGAGACCCGTGTTCATATAGTGAAATATGTTTACTTTACCGGAGCAATAACGTGGTAGGCTATAGCATTGTCCAGAGGGTTACGGGACACTCTGTATACATAGGCTAAATTGTACTTCAAGATCTTATTCTGCCAATTATTTAAGTAAAAATAGTCCGAATGTTATCAAGGTATCAATATCAATGTCAATGGTGTAGGGATTTACACATTTTAATGTATTTCAAAAATATATAAAATGGAAGGTTCCAATTTCCAAAACCTCATCATAGTGTAATTCTAATAGTAATTCAGAATAGTGGTAATGTTATTACCCTTTATTAATATATTCAGTAAAGCGGCGGGTGAATTGCTTAACATTGCAATATTTATTTTAGGGATTAGAGATGGCATTGATATTTTTTTATTTTAATATTACATGTATAAGTATTGCATGATAAGTATATTTTGTAATTTCCTTGGTAGCCTCATTCTATCTCATAGTAATTCACTTGGAATAAAAAAATTTTTCAACTTTTTTATAATTTGGGAATTTATCTTAAGGAATTATAACATTAATAAAAAAGTATTTTTCAAATACTGCATTGATGGTAGCAGCTTGAACGTTAACTATTTGAAGATTAAATTAAGAATTCAAGTTGGTCAATTTAATGTTCTTAAATGATTCAATTTCTTTTAAAAACACGTTTTAATGCTCTGAATGAAAGAAATTCTTAAAACTAGTTATACAAAATATAATTTCTGAATTCTGTGCAATATTCTATGTTAAGAAATCACTTACATTTTAGTGCTTAATACGACAGAGGGTAGACCTCATTCCACATAACAATGCATCCTGTACAACCTAACAATATAAGGTTCTGCAAAATAAATCTCATTGAATGTGGAGTGAGCTAATATATAACATTTTATTTGTGATATGCACTGTCATATTTGTAATTTGTGAGGACAATTGCTGGTATTTAACAGAATAATCAAGGTTGTCCCCGAATAGCCAACAATACAAAAACTGTTTTAAATCAGTAATTAAGTATTCGATTTAAGTTCTTTTTGTATAATTAAATTGTGTATGAAATCCTCTAAAACTGCTATTCTTGCAATTCTTGAGGGAAATTGCTGGTTTTTAAGATATTCAAATTTGGTATATTTTAATTTATTAGTTTTTAAGACATTAATTTTTTTAACATATACGGGCAGTAAGATGGGAAACTAAGTATCAGAGACCTATGTTCATATGGTGAAATATGTCTTGAGCTGAGCAATAATGTTAGTATACCTTTGTCCAGAGAGTTATGGGGCACCCTGTATAGTACAATTTGACTGCATATAATTCAAAATCCTATGTCGTTTATCTTAGACAAATTTTTTTTAGCGTTTAATCTTAGTAAATGATCCTCATTCTCAAATAAGGATCTACAAATTTGGAAACGAGAATAGTTATGATAATGAGGAAAAAATATGTTTAAAAAAACTTTAACATTCCAAACGAGATAAGTAAACATTTTTAAAAATATAATTGTTAAGTGTTATAGATAAAAAATCCATAATTTATTAACTTATTCAAGCTCAGAATTGTTACTTTGATAGTGTACAGCAGTCCAGACAAGGTATGAGACAATGCTAGCTGTAACCGAGAAGCAAAGTGTAACATAAATATCAGAAAGACGAGCAGTTCTTACTACCATCGCTGTAGCTGCACCCTCTGAGCCTCTCCTGTAGTTACGTAACAGAACAATAACACTACTTTGTTTTACACAAGATAGACGTCATGGTCCTAGGATACCCAATCTATTTACTTGTACATTTTCATCATCTTTTCAATTATTGAAACCAAAATTTAAAAAATTATACGAGCAGAAGCATTAATAGAATATTTTTCTACGAATATTGTTTTTACTACAAATGGAATGTTTACATTTTTTAATCTGTAGTTTAAAAAACATCGTTTTAGTTACATGTACGTAGCAACATTATTTCATACTGCGGCAATGTTTTTAGCAAGCTCTAAGACTAAATATTTAAAATCACATCTGCAGAACTACCACATGAGCCATGGATTTAAAAGAATACATTGTAAATCAATTTTGTTTTCTTGAGTTCATTCACTGTACGTGAAACCAAAATTTCACGATCTTACCGATGTTGTTTATGTTAAAATGGTATAGATGGTATGGTATTATCTATCGTTAGACCTGCAAAATGATGATATTAATTATATATTTTTTTATTTAAGACCGTCTGCTTTATTGTAGTGCCAGTGTTCTTTTTATATAATTACAGACTTAACTCGGAACACTGCTGCTGCTGTAGTCTCTGGATCGAAAACTGTTTATCTCTCCCTGACAGTTATGTTCTCTAATATTTTTCTTACACTTAGCTTCTCAGAGAGTACAAACATACCCAGTTTTTGTTGTACATTCAACGGTTAAGCTACAAAACGCCTTAAATGTTAAACCGTTGGTTAAATCCATAGCTCAGAATTTCTTTACGGTACGTAACAAAGTACCTTAGGCCGTGGAAAACAGTACTTTAAACGTAGTGATATGTGTCATAATTTAGATTCTTTTTTATCTTTCACTACGCTAGTGATGACTTATTGACTTAGCACATACATAACAAATATGACGATTCTAGTGATGAGCATATACAGGGCAATCCTCACCCTTTGTAGCAGGAAGATGGGTAAGATCTATGGAAGTACTGATGTATTATGTACTTGACTATGGCAGTTTTAGAGTGCATCTAGTTATTGGAATATCATGGTTAGATTTCCAAGACCTACAAGGACATTTAGTTTAGTTCCGGTGTGACAAGATATTCTGGATGGATAAATTTGGAGCTGTCTTCTCTGTAGATCCATGAGGAACTATTTTGAGCATTAACTATTGTACAATTAAGAGAGGAGAAACACCTAGAGTATTAGATAAAAAGTCCAGCAGTTAGAAGGTTAAAAAACAAACAATATATGTTGATTAAGCCAAGCTCATAAATATCAATGACGGAGTTTTAAGGGTTATTTACAAGAGCAGTGGTGTGTGAGTCTTTGAAAATACTTCTTCAGTTTTTTATTAGGAAATTTATCAATAAACAAATTGTACAAGCTACAAAATATCTAAGAGCAATAAATGCCTCTGGCTGTAAATACTATAATGCAATGAACTTTATCTTGCTGAATTTAAATTTAAAATGAGCTATCATCTAGCAAAAATTATTTCATTACAAAAGGACCGCAGTCATTCGAACGTTACCGCAATTAAGGTATTTACGAGTATTTAACCTTTACATTTTCTGTTACAGAGACTGCCCTCCGAAGATATGTCTTGTTTTGATCTAATAGGTCAAATCTACACAGTGTTTCAATACTTTTCTCTGCAAACTTTAGGATATTGTTTTATTACCAAATAGAGCCAAAAAATAAATGCAACCAATGGTCTATATTCTCTTTTTAACATCTGTCTATCCGTAAGCGTAATTTATACAAAACATCGAAATACAACTTAATAACTTTAAGGAGAAAAACTATTTCAAATATTTTCATTGAAATATAAAGAAAAGGTGCTGAAACTCTTAAATATGCGAAATTATAGCATATTGTTTCAAAGTCCTAGCTAATTCCGAACTTACGGGGCGGATATCCGCAGAGGGCATCATATGTACTTTAGCATAGCTCCGGAACACTGGGTTGATAGAGGATTCAATCCAAATTCGTATGTGGGGTATGGATAACAAAAAAGGTATAGTAGACACCGCTAAACTTATATCCTACCTTAAGCTGGCCATACATTAGACGATTTGGTCGCCCATCGACCAGCGACTTGATTGCTGCCAGATTGCTGAAAGAAGGTCATTGTTGACTCGGCAATCAAACAAGCAATCTTAATGCAGCAATCTCTGTTTCACTTGTGAGCTGTCGAGTGGTTAAGATGGATGACGACGAGGTAGCGGCTGCTTTAATTGTTCTTGTGTGTTGTGAAGTGAAAAATAAAAGAAGAAAAAGGTTTTGGCGTAAGAACTGGTATTTAAGCAGGAATAAGTTTAGTGATATGTCGCTGTTCAAAACATTGCGCTGTGAAAACCCAGAAGACTTTAAAAATTACTTAAGAATGTCTGACAGTAACTTTCAGCATCTTCTAAGTTTAGTGGAACTGTTAATTAAGAAACAAGTAACTCGTCTTATGCAACCAATAAGCTCTGAAGAGCGTCTTGTGGCTACTTTGCGCTTTTTAGCTACGGGTCGCACTTTTGAGGATTTGAAGTTTTCGACTGGAATTTCTCCACAGAGTTTGGGAAAAATCATTCCTGAAACTTTTGATGCTATTGTTGAAGTACTTCAAGAAACGTACATGAAGATGAGCATACTTATAATTAAGTACTGTTGTAGCTTTCAGTGGGGAAAATGGCTGCTATGTCACTAAACATTTATCTTATTATTAAAAATAGATTAATATAAAAAAAGAACATTAAAATAAGATAACAATGAATGAATACAAATATGAATAATAGGCTATTACAAAGTCAATAAGCTATTACAAACCATCTTTTTTGAAAATGTTACTTTTGTTTATATAGTTCATAGTTCTTAAACACAGGCTAACATTGCTGAGTTTGACTTGACACAAGAGATGGTAGTCGTTAAGAACACACAACATAATCTTGGAGACATAAGAACAATTTTATAGGTAATCTTCCTTACAGTGGCCATAGAGAATTACTAGAAGAACCTGGAGAATATTGATAAGATGCTGAAGAAGAAGTGGAGCGTGATGGATTAGCAGGACAAGAGTCATCTTGGTAATGAGTGGGTTTGAGGATGTTCTGTATTGTTAATGTTACTATTGTACTCCGTAACCCAAAATTTGTTGAGTATTGGACAGGTGCACGTGTAACAGTAGTGTCACTTTCTTCAGTAAGTTTTCCCTTGACCCCATAAAAATAATACCTTGTTTTATCTCGAGATTGCCGGCAATCTGATGGATCGACTGAAAATTTTTGGCAATCACGCGGTCGCTGGGCGATCGTGAAAATGTTGGCAATCTGATAGAGTGGAAAAGTGTTCTGATACTATAGGCGATATTCCGGCAATCTGATCGCCGGCGATCAGATTTGCCAGTCGATGTGCCACAAAATCATCTAATGTATGGCCAGCTTTAGAAGCATGGGTTTTATTTTGTGTATCACATCATTTAATCTTTTGATTGCACAGTGTGGGGGAACATAAACCAAGTTAGTTTTAAATAACTATTTGAATTGTTCTTAAATTTAACTTTATTTTCAACAAATACCAGTACAATTAAACTAGTGTAGTTTAGGTTGAGTAAAGTGAATCACAATTCTTCTTCCTTGCTGGTCCCATCACTGTTTCAAATTTTTGATGAGGGAAAAATAAATTTTGGAAAAATAATTTTCACAACGGTTGAAATGAAATGATGATGATTGACCATATGAAAAAAACAAGTTCGTTAATTAATTAGGATTATTTGACAACTTAACTGCGTTACTGATAAAATACTTGATGAAATATTAAGCATGTATTAAATTTGTTATGATATGGTTCTAATAATTAAATATTAAAGTAGGGGATATTGAACAAATAAGATTAAAAATAAATTTACAAAGAACATTCCATGATAGGAGTTAAAGCTAAAGTGTTCTGATAAAACTTAAGAGATATTTCCAGCTGCCACGGTTTTTAGTGTAACATTATCTAACTGGAGATTTAAGACAAAGTATGTTTAAACATACTTGCACAGTCTGCTCTAGGATAGCGTAATGCAGTCGAGGAGCTAGCTGTAACATAAAATATCAGAGAACATAACTGTCAGGGAGACATGAACAGTTCCTGCTCCTGAGACTACAGCTGCACCCTGTGCTCTGAGCTTCTTCTGTAGGCACGTAACAGAACTCTAACAATGCAATAAAGCACACGGTCCATTTGGGTCTAAACTCAATAATTTATAAATTAAGATTAATCCTTTTATAAGGTCTTAATAATAATAGATATTACCGTACCAGTATATCATTAAAAGATTACACATATCGTTAAGAGCGTAAAATGTTTGTTTCATCGTAAAGTGAATAAACACAAAAAAACAGAATTGATTTACAACAAATCTCACCAAAGGGATATGACTGGCAGGAGTATTAGTATATTTTTCTACTTTGTTATTTCATGTGGTACCTTATCTTTCCGCTTAAAAAACAGATAAGGATTAACCGGAGGTCAGGGGACGCTTAAAAGAGAATCTGTGTTCCTTGTCACTAAAAATATCAGATTTTAAGAAAGTAAAGTTTTTTTGTCTTAGAGACGAATTACAGTTTACATTCTATAAGCACAATACCACGACGTACTTTCTTCGGTCTAACGGCGGCTTCGTGCTTGATCACACTTTATACAAGGGATATAATTACTTTAGCTTTTTTCTGTTTAGGATATTAAAATCGTTTTTCTTTGTCTACTTTTGAAAATGTATCACATGCTTGTGTCATAATGAAAAATGTTAGGGAAATGTTTTTTTTTATCCTGTTCAGTCATACTACGAGTGCGTCGTAGTTTCGTGAGATTTGTTGCCAATAAATTCTGTTTTCTTGTATTTATTCACTTTACGTGAAACCACAATTTCACGATCTTATCGACGTTGTTGATGTTTGAATGATAAAGGTGGTACCATATTACCAACGGTTAGTAAGACCTTACAAAATGATGATGACCCACATGGGACCGTATGCTTTATTGCAGTCTCAGTGTTCTGTTGAGTGACTACAGAGGTAACTCAGAGGACGGGGTGCAGCTACAGCCTGTGGCCAGGGAACTGTTTATTTCTCCCTGACAGTTATGTTCTCTGGTATTCTTGTTATACTAAGCTTTTCTGGGGATTACGAAATTTGACCAGTTTTTATCATATATCCAAAAGCTTTAAGCGGACAAAATGCCGTCCATAGCCCGGTGAGTTTCTGTACGGTACGTAACAAAGTAGTTTAGGCCGTGGAAAACACTACTTTCAATGTAGTGTTATATCTCTTTATTTGGTATATTTTCTTCTTTCTACACGCTAGTGGTTGAATTATTGATTCTAGCTTAAATATATTGCCAGCGCCATTTTATGAAATTAATTTTTTTTTTAACTATTATAGAATTTTTTGGCAGGAATTTCACTGATTTTATTGGAAAACATTTTTTGTGTATCTGTCTTTCCGCAGGTTTTCTGGAAAACGAACTGAATTTCTATTTTTTGAATTATAGAAATTAAAACATACAAAATGATCGGTAATAACTCTGTCGGGCTTAAATATAACTAATATTCTATTTAAGTATTATAAAAAGAATAGTTTTCTAAACCAATTGTGTATATAAAATGAGGTTTAATTAGAAATTATTACTTCACTATAAGGTTAACAGATTTATGATCAAAATCTAAGCACTAGAATAAATTCATTAATAATTAATCAAGCTTTAAGACATAAAATTTTACCGTCATCATTGATACGTGAGTGACAGACTATTGGGAGTTGGACGGTTCAGCTCGTGGAATTCATATACTCTCTAGAACCCCATTAACATTGGCACTTATATTATATTATAAAGGTTTATATTTTGTATGGAAAGCGTATGTTTGGTAATAAAAAGACTTTTTTATTATCGAACATTTTTTATGCAATTTTACAAATAAATAGTTATAATGCAAAAACAAAACATGTGGAAAAGCTCTTGAAAACGCAAAAGGGACAATGAGACCATTTAAGTAATTTTAGATAAATTAAGCTAAAGAAAATAAATCTTAAAAAAATTTTGGAAATTTCCCCTGGAAAATTTAATTTTAAGAATTTACCGTGAATAATTAATTTATGTAGGTTTTTATTTTTTCAAATTCTAATTTTTGAGCATTTAATGCATAAATTTGTCAATTAGATAGCAAAATAAGATTTACTGAAATAATTTTGACATTTGGTAATCAATCGTGTTTGAGAATTATGTTACCAAAAATTCGCAGCCCCAAACCAACCGTCGGAAAAAGAACATTTATTTTTTTCTATAAAACTTCTTGTAATGAAATCAATATAACTAGTTTGTATGTTTAATATGTGAAATTATATTTCCTGATGCCATCATCGCCGGCATGGATGTCTCATTCACGCTACAAGGTAAGCTGCTGCAGACACTGCAGTACAAGTAGCTCACGCTTGTTTCCTCTAAATAATACCTCACCCAAATACTTTGCCCTCGCCTCCAACTTTTTGTAATTTCATGTTCTCCATTTCTTATCATTCCAAATCATAGGAAATGTTATGCGTAAAAATACAGTAACTATCAATGCCCACATGAGGTATGTTATTAGTTTTAAGTTATTTAGATTATTGTTTAATTTCTTTTGTTAGTATGCTGATCTCCGAATTGGTTCTCTAACGCGCTCTAAATATTCTACACACATAAAAGCCTTTTTAAAAAGAAAAGGTATTGATAGAAAAAAAACGGTACCTGTTTTGACATTTTTAATACCCATTCATTAGTAAACTTTAGTGAAAAGATTTTACTAATCCATTCATTAGTAAACTTTAGTGAAAAGATTTTACTAAATGTTGGGTCTATACAGTAGTTATCATATGAAATATAGAAGTAGATTACACCGAAACCTAATTTATCAACATCGTGTCAGCTCAATTAACAAGATAGTATAAATGTAAATGAAACGGATTCACTTTACCTGCAGTTGTCTATTTCATGCAATGGCTGGTGTCCGACAGGGAACTATATTAGCATACCATTACAGACAGCGTTGTGCCAATGCGACCGGAAATTCTATATAAAGCAGACATTTAGATGTACGTTTCTGTCTCTCCAATCAATTAAATGATTAAAAACGTTTTAATAAATATTAGTAATATATGAACATTCGATCAACCTACGACAATAAGAAAACAATACTAATATTAGATTCTAGTGTGACTGATGAACTATAGATTCGAAGATCACTTGACTAGTATATGATATGATTCGAAGATAATCAACATACTGATCAAAAAAATTGTTCAATATGAGAATAATAATGGAGTTTGTTACATGAATTTGGTAGACCTTAGTTGGTTTTAATAAATTAACAGAAGAAAACATATTTTTTCAAATTCAAGATAGTGGATTTCTAAATATCATAATTTGAATTTCATAATTACAATTCCTAGTATAATTTTTTATTTATACAGTAAATAGAAGCATCACAGTGATGATTGACCCTTTTAAAAGAAACACAGTGGTTAGCGTGAATAAGATGTCCTTTGCCGGCGATGATGGCAGGAGGAAGAATATAATATTCACAGAATTAAATCTACAAACAAAATTTATATTGATTTCATTAACAAGAAGTTTTAGAAAAAAAAAAAAATGTTCTTTTTCCCGATCGTTTTTGTTTTGTGGGCTGCGAATTTTGTGAACTAATTCTCAGATTTGCCAGAATGTCATAAATTATTTCAGTAAATCCTACCCTTGCTATCTCCTAATTTAGAAACGTTTAACAATTATATGACATTGAAGTGCCCAAAAAATCAGAATTGGTTAAAATTATTATTTTTCTAATAGAACCAAGTAATCCAAAATATTAAGAAAGATCACTGACACTGTATGGCGGATTATATACAGCATATCAGAACCGGGTGGAATGCAGTCTGTGTACTAGCAGGGAATCAGCCAGATGCTATTTTCCCTTTCACTGTACATTTAGCTAAGTACATAGCAGTCCTAATCACACATCAAAAAAGAGAGTTATGTTTTTATTCAGATAGAATTTGACAAGTGTTTGTGGATGCCATAGACAGGGGACTTCCATCTAGGGACATTCCCCGAAAATGATTAATGAAGTGCGAGAAGTACTTCTAGCAATGACGTGGGCGAGATGAACGTTGTCTGTATTTCTGTGGATAATTTGTAAAGATTTCTATATTAATCATGTTTACATTTTAGTATTAAATTATATTCAGTGTATGTGTGATTTAATTTATATATTTACTTTAAGAATACAATATCGTTTAAGACATGCAACTGAAAGAACTCATATAAGAAGTCCAATTATGTGAATTAGCAAAAAATTTATGGGGTCCCTTCGCTTTTTTTAAAATTACTGTTTATCTTGTTAAGGCTAATGCAACGACCTTTCCCACCTGGAGGCTGGCAAGAAGATGAGCTTTATAAAGGTCTTACCATCAAAAAACTTTCTTTTTGTATAGTAAAAAAACCCTCAGGGTAAATTTTTAAACCCTGAAAGTTAATTTTTGTTTATTTTATAATTCTTAAGCAAATTTTGGTAAATGAGTATTGGTCAATCTATCTTTATATTAAGTATGCTTTTTATATTTTTTTAAATGTTTCTTCCCCAATTAGAATTATTTGGTTTATTATGATTTAATAATTGTTTCTTTTTATATTCATATGTGCGTAGTAAAAAAAAAGATATTTTTTTCGTTACCGGCCGTATTAAACTTTTTCTATAGAATTTGTATTAATGAAATTTAAATTGTAATTGAAAACAAAAAAAACCATTTTTATTTTAAAAGATTTAAAAGCATCCTTTTCCGAAAAAGTCCCGACAATAATGCCTTGGCCTCGGCACCGACGTTTACGAAAGAGCTGTCATTTTTTTTTAGTTAAATTTTCTCTAAGAACCGCCAGCTGAGCCCTTTTGCATTGTCTGTGGATACATTGCAAGTGTTTTGTAGAACAATTTATTCCCCTCAAATGCGTAAACCGGCCAGCGGCCCTGCTAGTGTAGGTTTTCACCTGGCGATTCACATTACATTTAAAAAAGGTTTTTTAGATTTTCGGCAGCACCCTTTTCGATCCCATCAAAACAATTTGTAGCAGTGGGAACTTCTTTGTTTTTATAAATGGTTACAGCGTGTTTGGTACAACAATTCAGTTCCCCCTCAAAAGCTGTAAACCGGGCCCGGGCCCCGTAGTTAGGGGGAACGGGCGTTCACATTAAACATTTAAATTGGGTTTCAGTTTTCGGGCATTGGTATGGTTTGTAGCAGTGAGGAATTCTTTTTTGAAAAATGGTTACATAAAAGTGTTTGGTACAACAATTTCAGTTCCCCCTCAAATGCTGTAAAACCGGGCCAGGGGCCCTGAAGGAAAAAGGGATCCCCCGGGCGTTTACATTACAAAATAAAAGGTGTTAGCCACCAAATTTTTTTTTTTCTTTTTATTCTTTTGGGGTTCCCACTGGGAAAAGATGGGCGGACCTCTTTGGGGCTTGTTGTAAGACGTAAATTATTTGAGGAATAAAAAATTTTCTCGATAAGTTTCTTTTTAAAACAATACTTAATATATATTTTTTAAAACAAAAAATTCCCCGGCCCAAACCCAAAGACTTATTAAGCGATATATTAAAAAAATTTTACAACTTGCATATAAAAACCAATCACGACCAGCCCCCAAAAGACTTAAAATTATATCGGGGAAAGGGGACAAAGGGATTAAAATAGACACCCATTTCTTTGGTAAAATTTAATTCCCTTATTTTTAAAAATTACAAAGAGGCAGTCAAAAGACGCTAGGAACACTGTGTAGCAATTTTATAAGTCTTCCCGTCACGATTAAGCAAAATCCTCAAAAAAATTGAATAAAACCCACTCTTGTTTTTGTAAATGTTTTATTTCCCGGAATGGAACATTGAACAAAAGATACAACATTTAATCTAATGTATTTAGAAAAGCCTAATCGTCAAAAACGTACTTGTTTAAAAGTTTTACTAAACTTTAACAAATTATAAATTTTTTTTAGTGCAAGTTTGAACTACATTGTAATAAGTTATTACACTAAAAAAAGGGAAAATAATAGCGGAAATGGGAGGAATTTTTCAAAGAAATCTGTTCACGTATTGGTGTTAGTTATTTTTTTTTTGGGAATATATTCTGGGTTTTGGCAAAACATAATATTAATTTATATTAAAAACCAATTGAATAGGTTAGTGATATACGAGGTTTGTTGTAATGCGGGCCGACTACAAGTTAAAGAATTTTAAATAAAAGAAAAACAAAAGAATTATATATTTTTTTAAATTCGTATAGAAAAAATAGTCATTAAAACAAATACTTTTCAAATCAAGCATGTCAATTAATCTTTTCTATTATCAAAATTTTCCTTTTTATTTTCAGGGGCTTTTAAGAGTTTTCATTACTGTGATTTAATTACTAAGAGAAATATAATGGGCCCCAAAGGGAAAAAAGTACTAAATTTTCCCCCATGCAAAATTTTTATATTTAATAAAAAAAGCTTAATAATACAATACCATCCTACCCCTAAAAGAAATATTTGAGGTTGAAGAATGCACTGCGTTTCTGCATATTTAGAAAGTGAAATAACTTACCATTTTGGGACTTATTATTAAAATAAGTTATGGTGAAGTTTTGGAAATTTACAAACTTCCTTTTTTATTTTTTTGAAATACATTACAATTTGTAAAACCGTACCCCTTTAGGATAATATGATATTTGAAAACTTTCGGATTTTTTTTATTAAAAAATGGGTAGAAAAAGTTTTGAAGTAAAAATTTTAGCCATGTATCAAAGTGCCCGTAACTCCTGGAAAAAGGTTCGACTTTTGCTCGGGGGGCAAGACAGACAATTTCGCCATATGAACACACGGGTTGGATGTTGTTTCCCAGTTTTTTTTCAAAAAAAATTTAAATTTTCCCTAAAAACTAATAAATTAAATTATCCACATTTGGCTCAGAAAATTTTTATGAAAAGGGCCAGTTATTAAAACATTAATTTAATTATCTTTGTTTTGTCAAAATGGCGCCTTTAAAAATTTTTTAACTTTAAATACTTAAAAAAAAAGAAAATTTTCCCTTAGTTTTATAAAAATAACGGGTTGTAGAGAATTTTAAAAAAATGAAATGTAAAAAATTAGATACTCCCATTAAATGAGCTTTATTTTCCTAAACCCTTGTATTGTTACTTTTACAGGACGCATTTTTTAAACGGTTTTAGGTTTGCGCTTGTCGTATTAATCGCTAAAATTTTAAGTAATGTCTTAATTTGTTGATTTTTCTAAACGAAGTATGTAGGAAGTATATTTTCATTACTATTTTTTAAGGATTTTTTACATCCAACGATTAATAAAAAATTAATCATTTTTAAAAAATTAAATTTACTAATTTTTTAATTCTTCTTTTAAAGTTCCGTTTAATCTGTGCAAATAAAGTTGTGTTTGGAAAAAGGTTTTTTGTATTACATTTATAGCCCTTTAAAAAACAAATTCCTAATTATAAAAAAGTGAAAATCATTTTTTTTTTATTCAAGTGAAATTATTTTATTTAAAGTAAAAAATTTAAAGGGGAAATTTGTAAAACGGC
The DNA here is from genome assembly GCF_021130785.1 of Homalodisca vitripennis. Classification (NCBI taxonomy): domain Eukaryota; kingdom Metazoa; phylum Arthropoda; class Insecta; order Hemiptera; family Cicadellidae; genus Homalodisca; species Homalodisca vitripennis. Next base: position 159,749 of record NW_025776572.1, read on the forward strand.
TAAAAAAAATTTCAAAATTGAAATGTAAAAACTTATGGTATTTAATAAATTTTTAGTTGTAGTTTTAATTGATTTTTAAATTAGGAAAAAACATATTTTAATTAAAATTGTGATCAAAAAATTAGGTTATTATTTTTCTTTAACAAAAATGACAAAATTTTTTATGATAAGAAAATGTAATTTTCTAAAAATTTCCTATTAAAAAAACAGGGTTTATTTTTTTTTGAAAAAAATCTTATTTTTTTCCATTTTTAAAAGGCTGTAATTTTTTGGGGAGTGTGCTAGATTTTTACATTATTTAGTGATAGAATCCCTGCAAACTGTTTTTTTTGTAATTCATGGGAAATTTTTTTGGTTTTTAAGATATTAAAAATTTAATAGTTTCAAAGCCGCCTTTTTGAAAATTTTTAAAAAGTAATTTAATTAATTTTTAATAACGGCTAGTTATCATAAATATCTAGGCCAAATTTGGAAAAATTTTGTATATCGTTTTTAAGATATTGTTTTTTATAGAAAAAATAAACAGACTATCGGAAATTAAGCATCGGAGCCCCTGTTATATAGTGAAATTGTTTACTTTCCCGGAGCAATAACGGGTAGGCAAAGATTGTCCAGAGGGTTACGGGCATTGTTTTACATAGGCTAAATTGTATTTCAGATTTATTCTGCCAATTATTTAAGTAAAATATCAAATGTTATCAAGGTATCAATATCAAGTCAATTGGTGAGGGATTTTAACATTTTTAAGTATTTAAAAATATAAAAAATGGAAGGTTCCAATTTCCAAAACCTCATCATAGGAAATTTTAAATGTAATTCAAAATGTGAAAGGTTATTCCCCTTTTTTAAATTATTCAGTAAACGGGGGTGAATTGTTAAATTTGCAATATTTTTTTTTGGGTTAAATGGCTTTGATATTTTTTTATTTTAATATTACAGTATAAGTATTGCTTGAAAAGTATATTTTGTAATTTCCTTGGTAGCCTATTTATCTCATATAATTCATTGGAATAAAAAAATTTTTCAATTTTTTATAATTTGGGAAAATTTATTTTAAAGGGAAATTTTAACATAAAAAAAAAGTTTTTTTTCAAAACGCATTTATGGTACACTTGAAGTTAACTATTTGAAGATTAAATTAAGAATTCAAGTTGGTCAATTTAATGTTTTTAAAAGATTCAATTTCTTTTAAAAAAACCCTTTTAAAGCTCTGAATGAAAGAAATTCTTTAAAAAGTTATACAAAATAAATTTTTGAATTCTGTGCAATTTCTATGTTAAAAAATCACTTACATTTTTGTGCTTAATCACGAGGGTAGACCCCATTCCACATAACAATGACCCGTACAACCCAACAATATAAGGTTTGCAAAATAAATCCATTGAATGTGGATAGCTAATATTAAATTTTATTTGTGATAGCACTGCCCCAAATTTTTAATTTGGAGGCAATTGGGATTTAACAGAAAATAAATTGTCCCCGAATAGCCCAAAAATACAAAAACTGTTTTAAATCAGTAAAATTTAAATATTCGATTTAAGTTTTTTTTTGTATAATTTAAAAATTTTGTATGAAATCTCTAAAACTGTATTCTTGCAATTCTTGAGGGAAAATTTCTGGTTTTTAAGATATTCAAATTTGGTAATTTTTTTTTATTTTTTTTAAGAATTTAAATTTTTTTTCTATACCGGGGGGGGAAATTAATATCGAACCTTTTTAAAAAATAGCTTTTGGGGAAAAAAAAAACCGTCAAGATTTTTTCCCCTTTAAATAAATTTTTGGGATTAAATTTTTTCCTTTCTTTATTTTTAACAAATTTTTTTTAAATTTTTTAAAAAATCCCTTTTTCCCTAAACTAAAATTTGGGAAAATAATTTTGAAAAGGGGGTTTTTTTAAAAAATTTAATTCCAAAGAGTAAAACTTTTTTTTATAAAGTTAAATTTTAGATAAAAAACCTAAATTTTTTTTTTCCTCAAAAATTTTTTTTAGTGACGACCCGGATGAAAATTTCCTTAACCCGGAAAAAAGTTTAAATTGAAAAAAAAAAGAGTTCTTAAAAATTTTTTTCCCCCCTTTTACCTTTTTTTTTAGTAAAAACTAATATTTTTTAAAAGAAAACGTTTTAAAAATCAAAAGACTTTTTAATTTTTTCAATTTTTAAAAAAAATTTTAAAAAAAAACAAGATTAAAAAAATTTTTTTTTAAAATATTTTTTTATTTAAAATAATTTTTCTTTTTTTTTTTTTAAAAAAAATTTTTAGTTTAAGTATTAAAAATTTTCGGGGAAATTTTACCAAATAAATTTAAAATTTTCCATCTCGTAAATTAGCCATGGGTTTAAAGAATAAATTTTCTTTTTTTTTTATTTTTTATGCTGAAAACCTTTTTTCCTTTTTTTTTATGTTAAAATGGTATGTGGTTATTATTAAATTTTCTTGATTTAAAAAAATTTAAAAAAATTTTTGTTTTTTTGACCCTTGGGGGTTTTTATTGGGGGCCCAAAATTTTAAAAAAAGGGGGGGGGGTTTTTTAAATTTTGGGTTGTTTTGAAAAATTTTTTTTTGAAAAATTTTTCTCAATTTTTTTTTTTATTTCGGGTAAAAATCCCCGTTTTGTTTTAATTAACTTTAACTAAAAAAGCCAAATGAAAAACTTTTAAATCCGAAATTCTTTAAAAAAAAAAACCTTGGCCTAAAAAAATTTAAATATAATGTTCAAATTTATTCTTTTTATTTTACTAAAATAATTAAAAAACATAATAAAAATTGATTTAAAAAATGAAAACAAATCCTCCCTTTTAAAAATTAAATTTTTTAAAAATTAATTTTTTTATTGATATCTTTTAGAAATACTAAGGAAAATCAAGGGTTTGACCCAAAATAAAAATTTTTTTACCGGGGTTAAAGTATTAAAATATAAATTTGGGTGTCCTTTGTAAACCTGAAATATTTTTTCAAAAACATTTACAATTAAAAAAAAATAAGGATTAAAAAAAACCAATTTGGGTTTTAAAAAAACAAAAAATATTTGATTCCAAAATTTTAAAAAATAATTTTAAAAATTTTTTACAAAAGGGTGGGTTTGGGGTTTTTAAAAATTTTTTTTTTGGTTTTTAAAAAAATGACAAAAAAAATACTGAATAAATTTTTTAAAAATTTTTTCAAAATTTAAATCTAATTTTAAATTTAAAAAAAGGACAAGCAAAAATTTTCATTCAAAAAGCGGAGGAACGGCCGCTTAAGGGTTTTTTGGAAACTTTTACTTTTTTTTTTACGAGTGCCCCCGAAGTATTCTTGGATCTAAAGGAAATTCACGGTTTAATTTGTCTTAAAATTTTTAAAGTTTATTCAAAACCCAAAAAAAATCCAACAAGTAATTCTTTTTAAATTGGGCATCTAAAAATTACTTAATCAAAAATCAAAAAACTTATACTTTAAAAAAACTCATATTAACTAATTTTAAATATAAAGTTGTGATAATTTAAATATAAATATAATATTTATTAAATTTTTAATTTTAATAAAGGGGAATCCGGAAGTCTTGCTTCGCACTCGAATAAAAATTACTGTTTAAAATCAAAAATTCGTTAGTGGGGTTTAAAAATTTTGGTACCCTAAACTGAATTACCTTTAAATTGGGGTATAGAATTTTTTTAAAAACCAAAGTTGATTCCCGCCAAATGGGTAAAAATTCATTTATCAAATAAAGTTCTTAAATTTGCCAATTTTCCTGTATCAAATTAATAAATTTCATTAAGAAATACAGTTACGTATTTTTTTTTGTGTGTTTTGAATTTAAAATAAAAAAAAAAGAATTTAAAAGGTTTTTAGAAAATAAAGTTTAATAAATTTTCGCTTTTAACAAGAAATTTTGAAAAATAATTAAAATAACTTTTAATATCCCTAATTCACAAATTATGGACGTAAAAAAACAAGTAATTTTTAGTTTTTTATGAGGGAAATAAGGAAAGCTTTTTCTATTTCTTTAAGACCTCCACTTTAGAAATTTGAAATTGTTAGGAAAATTTCCGATTTGGAAAAATTTCCCAAACTTATGTATTTTAAGACTTTAAAAATTTTAAAAAGAAAAATATATAATTAAAATGTTTTTTTTATGGGAAAAGGGTAAAAAAACTAATTTTTTTATTTTTAAAAAAAAAATAATGTTTAAAAAAATTAAAAAGATTACAAGAAAAATCAAATGATAGTATTCAAATATTAAGCATACAAACCATTTTCTGAAATCTTATTGAATAATCTTTGTCTAAACAAAGGTAAAAAAATTGGATTTGAATTGGCATTAATATTCGTTTAAATAACACACACATTATTTTGGAACTTGGAAAAAAAAGGTATTAAAAAATGGATAAAATTTAAAAACAAATTAATTTATGATTTGAACTAATAAAATTTCGGATGGAATTGAGAAAGGGATTTCATTAATTATTAAAATTTTTTTAAATTTATATTATGTCGTAACCCAAAAGTTTAAATTTTGATAACTCGGAGTATTCAAATTCCCCGTGTCTGTCCCGAACCCCATAAAATAATTCCTTTAATCTTGGGAAATTTCATTTTATCATACAAAATTTTTGAATCACCACCGATGATTCAGTGAAATGTGGCAAACCTTGGTTTGATAAAATTCTGAATTTATGTTATTTGGAATGATCGGACTACCCGGGATTACAAAAATTTAAGTTACCAATTTGGAATGTGTTTAATTTGGGAAAGTCTCATAACTTTTAAAAGGAAAATTTGACTTTTAAACCAAGGTTTTAATCTATTAGAACTAATTTTTAAGGGCTTTAACTTTTAGTTTAAATACGTATTTATTATAAACGTTTTATTTTAAAAGAAAAATATTTACTTTTTTTGTTTTGTTTTAATTTGAAAGGAAAAAAAATTTTAAAAAAAAATTTTAAAAATTTTTTTTTTTGAAATGATAATTCCTTACACAGTTGTAAAGGGTTTTTTTCTAAAGGTTTTTTTCTTTAGGGAAAAAACGTTATTTTTTATGAAATTGGTCTCTTTATAATTTTTTAATTTTCCCCAAATAATGTTAAAAGATTTACAAAGGCTTCTTGGATATAGTAAACTATTTTTTAAAATTAAGGAAAATTCACGCCAAAGGTTTTGTTACATTATTTAACTGATTTAAACAAATATGTACCTTGACAATGCCCAAATTGGTTCTTCGGGACTAGTGTAAAAATTATTCAAATCAAAAACTTAAAGCAAATTGGGGTTTTGGGTCCTGGACTAAATTGAACGTCTGTCTTCCCCAACTTTATGTCAATATGGCTAATAAAAGGAACACATCATTTTTTTTATAATTTTTAAAAAAATTACCCTTAGTATAAAATATAGATATTAGACATAATATCCCTTAAATTACAAAATTGTTAAGCCTAAATGGCCGAAATAATAACAACCAACATATTTTTATCTACCACATTTGTGGAGGTTATTATAAATGTTTTATATTGTTATTTCAGTTAATTTTATGTTTGGGAAAAAAACATTTAAAATTAAGGGTAAAAATTTAAAAAAAATTGGTTGGCCAAAAATATAGATTTTAAAATTTTAAAATTTTTTTCAAAATTACCAATATTACATTTTAAGAATTCACAATTTTTGGGTTTAAAAGTTTTTAAATTTTAAATGGTTAAATTTTTTAAAAGTTTCTGTTTAAGATTATTAAAAACTTTTCTTTTTCCGTTTTACAGTATACATTTGTAAATAATTTAAAATAATTATATGTTTTTCATTTTCTTATATACAATGCAAGTAATTTTTTATTTTTTACTAAAATTTAAACGTTGTATAAATTTAATTAAACCATTAACTTCATTGTGTTAAAATGAAAGTTATTTTTAATATTTAAACTTTAGTTAGACTTTAAAATAAGTACACAAGATCTGAATTTTTTAAAATAGGGTGGAGATAAAAGGAAACTCGGAACGGGTTAATTACCAACGTGTCAAGAAGTTTTATTTTTGAAGGGTTTTTGTTGGTTTGTATTTTTTTGTTTTCTTATAGAAATTAGTTTTTACAATATTCTTAAAGCTTAACAAAAAATGCCGTTCCTTTCAATCGGGACGAGTTTTAAAAAAAGTTTAAGGGGGAAAATTTAATGTGTTTTCTCTTTTATGTAATTTTTTTTCCTTTTAAAGGAGGGTCAAAAATCATACCCTTTAATAAAATTTAAGGGGGGTAAATAAAACTCGTGTAAATTAAAAGTTTTGAGGCAAAACTGAAAAAAAGAAAAATCAAGTTACGTCATTTTATTTAAACATTGTCTCTAGCTCTATCCTCCCATCCCTCTACAATATGCAATATAGGAACGTCCTTTAGATTTGAATATTAGCTATTCCCAAAGAAAGATCGGTGAATATTCTCATCAGATTAAAAGTTGTGTTATGCTGTGTAAGGAAGGGGGGGGGGGGGTTATATGGTTTTATACTTTTCTGAAACCCCAGGATATAATAGATCAGTGTTTGCGACGGGTTAGTTATATATACTATTTGTCTGGATATAAAGTCATTTAAATACATTTCTGTTCATATAAAATTTATAGATAACAATTATTAATAATTTTTACCCCTTACTACGGTCACGAAATATCACGATTTATAAGTATGCGAATGTTAGTGAATTGCTAAACCACTTTATTATTGTTATCACACCAATCTTATAAATTTGATTAAGCAAGAACATATATTTGAGGAAATGTTAAGTTACGAAATACTTTTTAAGAAGATGGTTCCTGGCGTAACACAATAAAGTTTCCAATCCTCCCACAAAGCGTCCCCCTGAATTACTAAAGGAATTGTGCATACTTTGAATATTTCATGTCTTCTGGCAACAGAACAGAAAACATGATTTCCTTTTTTAAACTTATACCTTGAAATAGGGAAAGTCACAAATATTTCGCAACATTCATTAACAAGATAATATTGAAGGCGTTAATTCATATTTAACATAAAAAATCGTATTATTGTTGTAGTAGTGATTACGACTAGTTTAGTTAAACTGTTTCAGTTTTATTGATTATATTTATGGTCATTTTAAAAATCAAATTATCTCAACCACAGTTTGTACCATTTGATATAATGGATTAGAACGTAATTTTGCCTGCTAATATGAGAAGAGTATTTTTTTTACTGCCAAAACCCAATACTCAACATAGTCAATATAGAAGTTCCAAGAAAACTATTTTATATTTATAGACAAAAAAACTAATTAACGTTCAAACGCTTAATGAATTAAGACTGATTAGAAAAAAAAAAACACCCGTACTACTCGACCCAAACTAAATTCAATAATATTGGATCATAAAAAAAACTATTCGTAAAGATGAAAAGGATGAAGTGCAAATTTTTAGACCATCTGAGTTACTATGAAATCCCAAGTTACCAAAAAAGTAATTTGATCAAATACTCTATGTTTTTTAATCTTAAATATGAAATGAATAGAAGTCGGCTAATCAAAGGCGAAATGGAAAAAAAACTCGCTCGACAACTTCTGATTTTATGTTTCGCAATGTTGAATGCAGTTATAAATAAATAAGTAATAATGTTTGATTCCCTGGGTAGCTTTTTAAAACGGTCCCTTTATGGGAAAAATTTACAAGTTGCTAAAGTTGAAAATTTTTATTCTTATACATTTATGTATAGTAAGAAAAACTAACTAATAGTAAAGTAAGTACAAAAATTTTGTTTATGATTAAAATATAGGGAAGTAATATTGTCAGTAATGTTTATACGCCAATTTGTCCTAATAATGGCAACTGCCAAGACGTAAAATAAAACACTTTAAATGAGCATTTTTAACTTTTTTTTTATTTCAGTGTCTCTTTATTTCGTTAACTTTTATCTTTCTAGCGTTCTCCCCTTAATCTAATAACCTAAAAACCATCAATATTAAATTGGTATTTCGTAAACGGATATATTCTTAGAACAAAAAAACATATTTCACAATGTAAGGTAATTATAAAAATCCAACACCATAGTTTAGTAAAGGAAACAACTGGTTTGTCCTCGTAATAATAAATTGAAGATTAGTGATAAATCAGCTTCGGTAGAGTATAACCAATAATGTGCCTTTTGGTGTTAATAATTGTAGTAATAGTAAATTGTTTTGCAAAAGTTATAATTTAGGAACTAGCTAACTGGATTTTAATTTGAAATCTCATTCTTAATCTAACTTATTTAACAACAACAATAAAGGAATGACAGTGGTTGAAAAAGAACTTGGAAACTGTGACAGCGTTGAGCACACAACAGCAAACGTCTACTTGCTTATCTCCTCGGGATGACACAGTTTGTAGTCTTTGCAAAGAACATTAGTACGAGAGATAATACATCAACGTAGGATATGTAAGAGAGCAAATTACTTTCAACTGTGCTACATTCAGGCGATGTTCTTATTAAATGATTACTGTATTTTCTTGTTTAAGGAAATTAGTTAAATTTTATTAAGTGTTCATTTTATGGCGTAGATTTTAAATACTAAAAGTTCTACCCAACATTGACTTTTGAGTGATTGAGGAACTGAGACCTATGACACTGTCAACTGAAAAGTTTGTACAGATTTCAAATCTTATGCAACACTGGATGACGTGAAAAGTTTTACGAACAATATTTCTCATGGTACCGTATATTAATACGGTTAGTTTGTAGTTGGAGAGAAAGTTAGTAAACATGTTGTGTTGAAACATGCATCACAAAAGTAATCGGTAAAAGATCTAACGACGTAGTGTACATAATCTTTGTTGTTTATATTAATGTTTGGGTAAGTTTATTTCTTATAGAAAAACTTAATTTTGCTTAGTATATTTGTATTTCATTTTTGTATTATTTTGCAATATAATTGTTTGTTTGTTACTGTTTAATCAAAATAACATGACACGTAAATCATTATCTCCTCGTTCGACAAATTTTATTGTTGACTTCCCATTTTTTGTCATCAAGTAATGTAGTGCTCACGTATTAGTAGTAAATAACTTACAAGACGTTTCTTTTACTCAAATAATTATTTCCATATTAATAGTCGTTTGTGTTTGGTTTAAAATCAATAATGAAAATTTGTTAAATCATTAATTATGACTTTTAATAAATAGAAAATCCTTTTGACGACCTAGGCTGCACTTTGAAACTTCCCGCCACTTTTTTATTGGTCAGAGGTAATTATAAGTATATAATTGATACAGGGGCTGACAATGAGCGTATTGCCATTATAGGGCATTGTTTCCAGCACAATGAGTTATGGGGTCATTTAAGGAAGAGGTTATTTTTTTATATATATCAGGTTATATCATTCTATAATTGCCTATATCTGAAAAACACTTGCCGTCACCTAAAATCCATATTACACATGCAAAATATTAGATACTTTTCAAAAGTTTTTTCTCCCATCTCGTCACAGACGTGACTCCTAGAATCTGGCATCAACATCTATCTGAGGGATCCAACAGTTGACGACAAAGAAGGTCAAAACGAATTCTCTACATCATTTCGACATCTAGACTACAAACGAATGTAAGTCTAGAGGAAGTTTTATTCCATTGTCGTATTAGAGAATATTCTCATATGCATAATGTGGTGCACTAGAATGATTCTATTGTACCATAGTTCAAATTCATTTATGCTGAATCGCGGTAGGAAGTATGCTCTTATTAACTAGACGCGGTGCGTGGACATTTTTTTTTTGTTCAGTTGGGACCGGCAATCAGCTGATCGGTCAGTGACGTATCGGGTGATGCGTTCCTCCCGGCTCGCTGGTCAGTTCGAGTCTTGAAGCCACGACGACAAGGTCCTGTTGAGAATCGCAGCTCTTCCTCTAACCCTATAGTGTGGGATTTAGAGTAATTCCATTTTTTTATCGCTTGTAAATTTAATTCAAGTTTTTTAATTTTTCTTCAGTGCGTATTAAATCCCTATCAGCCTCCGTAATCTTCAAAGTAGTAAGTCCCGTACCAGCGTTTAGTTTTTTTTTTTATTTATTTATTTATTTATTTATTTTATTTATAAACAGTTGTTTTACATAGTCTTGGCCTCACCAAGTTCTACAAAACTTGTCGGTGAGGACCACTTGAAAAAGTAAATAGAACACATTGATACAAATATTCAACTTTTAACTTTCTTTTAATTTACTAAACTATAAACTCAAATTCGGCGGTTTAGGGCAGGCACTAGCTTAGATATCTTGGTATGTGTGGTAAATTTGATCGAAACAGTACAATTTTTTTAAATAATACTTAATAGTAATAGTTAAAATCAAACGCATATTTGAGTCCCTAAAAATCCTAATTAATTCTTCCCTCAGCAACGACGAAATGGCAACCCCTGTCATCAGGAAATCTGACAACGCCGGCTACCGGAATTCCCAAATCTCCTTATCTCTAAACAAATAAGCAAATAAAACCTGCCCTCAGTCAAATTCCAATATGTTTCTAGAGTGGACAGTGCGGTACTCAATCCGCTACTCGCTTTAACATGACTGAGGAGGTACGGGAACTCCGCGCGCGCGGTACTGTGTGTGTGTGCTCCCCTTGTAGTGTTCACGGTGTCGGTGTTTGTGTGCGTTAGTTATAGTGTGTGTCAATGCTAGTGTGTTTAAATTGTCCAATTAGGTTAAATATGTAGTGTGCGCAACACCGTGCTGTGGTGCTCCCTGTGAGGTTTTATAGCCATTCATCGCCACTAACAACGGGAGAGAGAAACAGAAACCATAAATAACATTCTTAAAAAACTAATTAAAAATATGAAAACTAACATGTAATCAATTTATTTTTAAAGCTAGAGTATCAACGGTACAACAAAATCTAACACCAAGCATAAAATACAGATAAACCACCAATTAACGATTCACAATAAATATTTAACATATAAATAACAATGTCAGAATAATTTATTTACTTCCAAAACTGTGCTCTCAACGCTTTAAATATCAGTGATTAACACTATGATATAATTCAAATAGCCAACAATATAATCTATAAATAGATAACGAGTAACAATAAATTATCAGAGAAAATAACCAATGTTAACCACTAATTAACGATTTACAATAAATATTATAACATATAAATAACAATGTCAGAATAACTTATTTACTTCCAAAACTGTGCTCTCAAAGCTTTAAATATCAGTGATTAACACTATGATATAATTCAAATAGCCAACAATATAATCTATAAATAGGTAACGAGTAACAATAAATTATCAGAGAAAATAACAATGTTAACAACTAATTAACGATTTACAATAAATATTTTAACATATACAGAAAGTAAACAATGTCAGAATAACTTATTTGCTTCTAAAACTGTGCCCTCAAAGCATTAAATAACAGTAATTAACATTATGATATAATTCAAATAGCCAGCAATATAATCTATAAATAGGTTAACGAGTAACAATAAATTATCAGAGAAAATAACAATGTTAACCACTAATTAACGATTTAACAATAAATATTTAACATATACAGTAAGTAACAATGTCAGAATAACTCATTTACTTCTTAAACTGTGCCCTCAAAGCTTTAAATAACAGTGAATTAACATTATGATTATAACACAAATAGCCAACAATATAATCTATAAATAGATAACGAGTAACAATAAATTATCAGCGAAAATAACAATGTTACAATTAATATAACAATCCGTTCAACTGCAGGCCCACGATACGCAGTGTTCAGTGTTTTGTGTCACTTGTCACGTCATTCAGTGCACCAGAGTGATGTCCACTGTGTATATATGCATATGGTATATATCCAATGTGTGTCAGTGAACCAGTATTTCACAGTGATCCAAAGCAAGTTGTCCGGTGTTTCATCACTATTACGCCATTGCGGTTTTCTTTCTCAGGTAAATCTCAGTTTAATTACATTTCTAAGTTTAATAGCCATAGTTCAATACATTTTTTGTAAGTCTTTAAGTGTGGTATATTCTCAATTTCATCCGGCAATGCATTAAATAACTTTGGGACTATATAATCTCGGCAATCTACGCCCGTACACGGTGTTGGGAATAAGGTGTGACATATTTAATAACATTCCTTGTGTTAAATTTCCTTCTATACTTTTTTTTAAATTCCATATTGCCATAATATTTTGTCATGACATTTAACGTGTACAAACCCTTTGGCGTTAGTTGTCCTGCATAACTGTACATATATTCTCTTATACCTAAGTTTTGATGAAAGCCGTTACCAAACAGTGCCCTTAAACATTTTTTTTGAAGACCAGCTATTATATTTAAATGGCTTACTGCTGCTGTTCCCCACACAGATACACCATATCTTATATGTGACTCAATCAATGCTTTGTATACTGATAGTTTTGCATTCTCACTAAGTTTATTTCTAAGTTTATGCATCATGGCAGTGTCCGGAACATAGCTTTCTGTGCAATCTACTCACATGATCACTCCACGTTAATTTTATTATCTACAATCAGACCTAGATATGATGTACTCTGAACCATGGCTATATTCTCACACTCACACAAGCTCTGCTCATGCAGGCACTTACAGCTATGATATTTAATACTTATATCAATATTAATTTTCATGTTCTTAGGACATATATGCATGATGCCTAGTCTTTTCTTTGTTAATAATAAGTCCTTTGTCATGACTCCACTTAGTGAACTTCTTAAATTCCTCCTGTAAAATATCTTGTACTCTCTGTAAGTTTTTATGCTGTGTCACCAATACCACATCATCTGCGTATGCAAAAATCTCACACATTGTAATTTTATTCAATATTTCGTTTAGATAAATATTAAACAGAGCTGGTCCGATCTGGCTTCCCTGAGGCACCCCATATTTTGTATTCTTCTCTTCACTCAGCACGCCTACTGCTTTAACGACAAAGCTTCTGTCCTTAAAGATAGCTTGTGAACCATCTGAGGTAGGGACCCCTTACTCCTATTTTGTACAGAGAAGCTACGATATGACTGCATTCTATAGTTTTCGAAGGCCTTAGAAAAATCTATAAATAAGCATAAGCTATGAAGTCTGTTATCCATTCCATAATTCAACACGTTTACAAACTCCTCCAATGCTTGAACAGTACTGCGCTTTTTCCGGAAACCAAATTGCCTATCATTTAGTATATTATTCTCTGATAGATATTTATTCAAGCTATTTAGGACATATTTCTCCAGTATCTTCTCTATAGAGGGCAGTATAGCGATAGGTCTATAATTTCTAAACTCATTCCTTGGATTTATTCTTATAGATCGGTCGGATTACAGATTTTTTTAGGCAGTTTGGAAAATCACCTTGAGAAATTGAAGTGTTAATAAGCGTTGCTAAGGGTTCAGCTATTTTCCCCATTACTATTTTCAAATCTTTCATTCGTATGTTGTCTATACCTGGGGATTTGTCAGGGTTCATATTTTTAATTAAAGCCATGATCTTTTCAGGTGTCGCTTTTGGTATATAAAAAATTATGTCTTAGCTCTTCGTTGGTCTCATTTCTAGTGGAAATATTTTCTACATCTACATACCCACAGAAATGCTTTAGATTATCCACTCCTTCAACATAGTATTGAGCAAAACCATTTACAATCTCAATTATACTCAAAGTTTTACACATGCCTATTTTAATAGCTTTATCTACATTCCCTTTTTTGTTTCTGCCGAGTAAAAGGTTAATGTTTTCCCATACTTTCCTTGTGTTTAGTTTTGTTTCTTTCAAATATATTTTTTATAGTAGGCATTTTTTTCTTTTTTAATCATATTGTTCAATCTATTTCTTAATCGTTTATATAAATCTCTATGTCTATGGTTTGAGGGGTCCCCTTTCCATAATCTAAATATTCGATCTCTTTCCTTTAGTAAATTTAGGAGTTCTTGATTCATCCAATGTTTAATAGGCCATTTACTACGAGCTTGACTCCGTTCTCTGTCTCTCCCACTTTTCCTGTCTATTGTAATCGTGCTTTCCTCATAAATCTTTGCAAATTTCTTAATAAGTTTATCAAATCCTTCATTCACAGTATTATACCCGTCCACTGTCCATTGTTCCTCCTCCAGCCTTATCCTTACTTGTCTATCATTTAGCCTTATAATTTTTCCATTCTCTGTGTCTCCCTCTCTTCCTCCAGATAGTTCCATCCTGGCCACTACCGGGTAATGATCAGAGATCTTTACTTTTACTACGCCCGTATATATTCTTTCCACAGGTCTTTCCAGCGAGTAATAAAATATGATCGATGCATGATCTGACTAAACTTCCTACCCTTATTTCTTCCCTTGTATAGTCCCATATGCCTCTGTCTAGGCCTAGGTCTGCTAGTACCGCTTCATATTCTAAGGTATTTAAATCATTGCTAGTCATTGTAGTATTAACATTTACATCTCCTATCAGAATCATATTTTATGAATTTTAATAGCAGTCAGGGCCATATTAAACTCTTGTGTGGCCAGCTGGAGGGAAAAACCGCTAGATGATGTGGGTGGTCTATAAACTGCGTGTAGTGCTACTTTGTAGTTATCTCTCGACCCTATCAGCTCCAAATCGACTGTGATATGTTCATAAGTGCTAATGTTATCCAGTGTAATGAGTGAAAAGTTAAGAGTGTTTGCATTAATAAACATTGCTAGTCCCCCTCCCCCCTTGTTCTCTCTTAATTTACTTACTCTAGTATAACCTGGGATATTGAATAGGGCTAGCTCGTGTTCGTCGCAAGAAACCTCTGCCAATACTAGCACGTCAAACTTTATTTTACCTGTCACCAAATGCAAAATTAAAGTATCCCAGTGCTTTATTAATGACCTAATGTTTAGGTAGACTATGTCAAGACTGTGAACTTTCCTATTTACTGTGGTATACCACTCATCAAAATTGTTATAACTATTGAATAGTAAACGTTCATCAGTTAAATCCACATCCATGAAAGATTTGAGCAAACAACAATAAAAATAACAGAATAAATATATAACACAGTAGCCTACACAACAATAAACAACAAGACCCAAAATTAATAACACCCTAACTGTAACAGACAATGAAAAATCTCAACCAAAACATAACAAAGGCTATATATACCATATGTAGGATTATCCCCATGACTCTGATCAGCCAAACAATACCCAACAACAAACAATAACAAATTCAAACCATGAACACAGAAACACAAACAGTTAAAGCAATTAACACCTGCAAAAAAACTAATATTTAATGAGAAGAAAAGGAACATAAAACAATAAATTAAGACGTACTGTACCATTACCGGCAAAAAAAGTGTAATTTCAGATATTAGGCCTACTACAGGCCCAGCAACACTGATGTTAGGCCTACACAATTTTGCTGAGGTCATTCCAAGATTTGATAACCAATACATCTTTGTCATTTTCCCCTTTTTTTGCCAGTATTCGCCCGCCACTAAACCAGACAAACCTAAAATTATGCGTCTTAGCTCTAAGTTTAGCCTCTCGAAGTAATTGTCTGTACTGCGGGCATAGGTTCTCATTAAAGTACACATCACTTATCTTGGCCCTTCTTCCATTCTTCAGCCAGAGGTCCCTTGATGTCTTGGAGTAGTACTGAACGATGATTGTGGGAGGCTTTCCATCTCTCCTCGGCTGAAGGCGGTGGGCCTGATGGATGTCTTCAGGCTTATAATCAATACCGATGTCATTGGATAATTTCTCAAGTACGTTTGAAAGATTTTCCTCCCTGGGATCGCCAACTACTTTCAACCCATGAATCTCGAGATTTAACCGTCTTCCGTACTGGTCTAGATCGGCTAAGTCACTAGAGAGATTGCTAATCACCTCTTTACTTGATTTCTCTTTCTTCTCCAGCACCTCTACCCTAGCCCTCAGCTCTCCATTTTCTTTACGCAGACCCATGACTTCTGCCAGCAGGGAGTCATATTTATTCAGCTATAAATTTTCATGGACTCTTCAATGCTATCAACCTTAGCCCTCATGTCCACTAGAGAATTGACTTTGGCTAGTATTGCCCTCTGTACACCTAGGCTACTAACCTCAAAAGTGTTGTCGGAGTTGGAGGTTAGGATGTTCTCTTCATCATCTAACTGAGATGTTGAACCTTTCTTCTGCTTCCTGCAATTAGCACAAACCCACGTAGCCTGCGTGGCCACAGACATACAGTTCCAGGTTTTCTTCTTTATATACTACAAGTGTCGAGATGAAGGCACACTGCCACAGCTCGAGCACAAAGCATAGTCACCAGTTTTTGGAAGTTTTTTCCTCACAAATACCACAATTTTCCGGTGCCTTAGACCCCATATAAAAGAAATAACTTATATTTAAATTATATCACTAAAAATATCACTGTAGAGTCTTAAACTGTTCAAATTATTACTAAAATATGGGTGGTAGTAGAACGGCTTGTCTGGCCCAAACCGACCGGCACAATCGAATGAAATGATAAATATCAAGTTTTGGTGGTTATATTGATTTTTTTGAGTTATTTTGAGAAGTAGAAACTTTTATTTTATTTTGTTTAATTTAAAACCATTTTTTTTTGAGGAAGTAATAAATTTTTAGTTTCATTTTAATTTTAATTCATTTTTTAATCAGTACTCTTAATTAGATTTGTTTCGATTGTGTGCAGTTTTGAAGAAAATCGAAATCAAAAAAGTTTTGTAAATACTTCCTTGTTAATTTTTTTTGGTAATACTGTGAATTTCGGATTAATAAACCAAGTATTTTTTCCCAGAAAATAGTTTGATTAATTTATTAAAGTATTAGCTTCCATATTAAATTTAAAAATATGTGCTATAAAAAACGCGTACATAATTTGCTGCCCAATCTGCTGCCTTGTCACTCGCTATCCGTACATATAGGATAAATGGCTTACTATAATGCTGTGGGTATTATTAATACCGGTGGTGTACGTTTTACGCTTTCCTTTAAGCTGTTTGAAGCTCTCCTGGGCACCTCGCCTGAGTCCACGTCAAATTTCCTATTCTGTTTTTCTTCAGTTTCATTTAGAACATGCTTGCCTTTGTCTGCATAGTTTGGGATGAACTTTGCGAAATAGCTCACCGCTCCGATAAATCTACTTACTGCCTTTTGCGTCCTATTGGCTCTCTCGCATCTCTAATTGGCAGAAGTTCTATCCGCGGTCGACTCTTATCTGGTCCTTAGAGATTAGGTGACCTAAAAACTTGATTCTCGTTACATGCAAAGCTCACCTTATTCGGGGTTAACTGTAAGTCCAATGTTTGGCCTAGCCCTCTCCACAACATCTTCTGACATGTTCTAATATGCTCTGGTGAAACTTTTACTAAATATTTATTATGTCATTCTACATAATTTTAAAGCATACTGAGAATTTTACAACCTTGCAACACTTTATTTAATTAAGCGGGCTCATTGTTCCTCGCTTCCCAAGTGTAACCCATAATATGGTACACGATTGAAATTCATATGATTCAAAACGGCACGTCCGTAACAAAAACCAGTTAAATGTTTGCTTTATTCTTCCGTTAAGTTTTAATTGGTAAAATGAATTAACTCAAATCCCAAGTTTGAAAAATAAGTACACCCTTGTAAGTAGTGGTATGATTCGTATACGTCTCCAATTGGATAGTTACACTCTTCTCTTCAACTTACTATTTAAATTTTGAGTAATTAATCACCATTCTAGATTTTATTAACACTGTCCCGGTTTGGTATACTTTATTAAAATGCGGGGGCGGCTAGCATTAATATTGACACAACTGGGTCTAATTATAATTCTGTTGCCTCAAACCAGTTCACTCTAAAATTTTTCTTAATTCTTGCAGCTTGGCGGGGGAGATAGCGGATACCGGCTTCAATCTCACTGGCTCGGGGGTCGCTGACTTTCTAGGTCAATTTCGAAGTCAATAGCATGGGGTTGTGGCTTGCGGGTGTGTGGGTGGTGTGGGGGCTTGCTTGGCCCTATTTTTATCGGTAAAAAAACTTGAGGGAATTCGTTATTATAATTTTTAAAATTAAACCCTCCTTTGCCCCTTATTGCAACCCTACCAACAATACTCTGGTTCACATTATTTATAAGGTATTGTATTATTCTGAAATAACTCGATTGTGAACTTTCTGGTTTTAAACTTAAACACAACACATATCCATGTTTTTTAAATCCACCAGCCACCTTGCCAGTTTCTTTTTACTTAAAATATTGAAAAAAACAAAAAAATGAAAAAAAAAAAACACAAATTAAAAACACGAGGAGAAAAAAAATAATCAAAACAACAAAAAAAATCACCCAGGAATTATTGGACCAAGACAAATTTTTTTCCGAAAACTAAAAACTGAACTTTCTCAAGAAAAAAACATTCTATCTTTTATTATTTATACAATTACATTTACCAACCAGGATTGATAATTCCGTTGTTATCTGCCGACAAAACATTTTCAGATCATCAGTATGTTCAAGTGAATAACTAGCCAGTCCTTTCCTTTAACAATGAGGGTCGTAACATGCTTTCGCTTATCAGGTTCACACATCCGCTTCTCGTGTCCAATAATACATTATATGGTACCGCTTACCTAACAAAAAACACTTTTTACAAACGGGCAGGGTCATTTGAACCTTGGCTACGTCTCGGGCCCTTTTTAACATTCATAACACGGAATTTCCCCAACATTATATCTTACGCCCTTTGCCCTCAGTTTGTTCTCGAACCTCCTTCCATAATTATAATTATTTTTTAATGTCAGTGGGGACGCTGGACCGGGGAAGAATTTTCCACTCCTCCAGCAACTAACCTTCTTGGAATTCTCCCCCATATTTTATAAGTTTTTTTGGGACTGCGCAGATTTTTTCGAAATCTACGGTATATGCCCTGTGCTCCTCTGAATATTTTTTAAGACAATCTCACTAAGCGATATGTCCCGGTTTAATTACAAATAAAAACATTTTTATTATTTGCTTTCCTTTACCAATCATCGGGATCAATTTTATTGTTTTTAGAACCATCATTCAATTCCTTTTCGACAATATAATTGGTACCTGGAAAATAAAACCACCATACTGTGACCTTTGCCCCGAGCTGACATGTTTTATTGAGTTTCTACAACTTTCACCTTTTTAGTACTTTAACATTAATTGTGAAAACATGTAACTTCTTCTATCACTGATCTTTCTCATCCTTTATATCCTGAACTATAAAGGTCGACTTCTGTTAAATTTATATATAATCCTGTAGGGTCCACAAAACCCGGTTTGGCCCATTTTTGCCTGAAATTTTTTTCCCGCTTTGTTTACTCAGCCAGTGTGTCTTCACGTTATACAAAGGCTTCCAACTTTGAATGGACCACTGCCACCTGCCATAGTGGCTTCCCTTTTTGGTACACAGTTTCAAGTTTCTTTGGTTTCGGATCTCATTGAATTTTTTTTTATACAATATTAAAACGCCCCACCTTTGGGGGTGGGGTTTTATTCTCACCTTCTTATTTTCCTGCGAAGTTAAACAGCTTCCTGCTGCCTTGTCACTACGCCATCTCGTACGATAGGATGAATATCAATATGGCAAACGCACAGAGGGACTTAGTAACTAGATCACAATATAACCTGGTGAAAAAACTGAGCAGTTATATTTTAAACGTTTAAGCAAAATGCAAAAATTGCTTATTGTGGTGATTTATTCCTGAGACCGAACCTGACGGAAATTGATCAAAATTTAAGGTATCTCATCTCAAGTAAGGGCCAGACTGGTTTTATTTTGTACAAAGATCCGAAAGATTTTGTGCCGAACTCCTTGACAACTTATGTATATAACTGAAGCTAGAACGCTAAGCTTATGAAAGAAGTGATAGGTATGTGGAGGAACGGGGGTAAAAGAGGTTTTGCAAATCGGACTTTGTTCAGAAAAAGTTAATGTTAAAACTCAACGTGCAAACTCGTATTGTAAACCAATCATACAGATGGAATATTAATTGATTTATTGGGACTGTGATGTGGTCAAAAGCCGGAATAATTTTTGGGATAGGGTTTCATAAGAAACTGTGTTAAACTTAAAAAAAGTCCATTTTCGGCTAACCAGGTAAGAGGGGCAGGCTATAGTGAATAAGGAAAGTGAACACCAAATATCCACCTATCAAAGTTGGGAAGCCCTTGTATAACGTGTGAAGACCACACTGGCTTGGAGTAACAAAAAGCGGAAATAATTATCAGGTCAAAAATGGCAAAACCCGGTTTTTGTGGACCCCTACAGGATTATATTATAAATTAACAGAAGTGGACCTTTTATAGGTTCAGGATATAAACGGATTGAAAGAAATCAGTTGAAGAAAGTACATTGTTTCACAAGTTAAAGTTAAATGTACGACTAAAAGTGATGAAGTTGAGAACATCAATATAAACATTAGCCTCGGGGCAAAGGTCCAGTAATGTTTTTATTTTCAGGGAACACTTAATATTGGTCAGAAAAGGAATTGAAGATGGGTCTAAAAACAATAAGATTGGCAATAATTAATTTATTTCTATAATTAACTTCACGAATTGATTAATATAATTATGTATTAAATTTGGGCCCAAAACACAAAACAAGTTAAGTATAGAGAGTCCCAGTAGCTTATTAGTAATAGTAAAAATAAAATAATGGAAGTATAAAAGGGGTGATGTGACGGACGGTTTTTATTTCAGCCACATTGTAATGGTAACTAAGATGAGAATTCATAATATAAGTAATGCCAGTGTAAGTGTGTAAAATAGAAGCTGTTGTTGTAAACCATGGTAATTTTTCAGGGACAAATGAATGGCATTTAATGGTGGTGATAGAAAAGTAAATTACAACAGAGTGTTATTCTGATGTAAATTGTGAATAGTATTCCATGAGATAAATTTCTTCCCATGTTTCCTTCAAATCTAGTAAGGACAGGGTAATTTTTGGTAATGGTTGTAGTGTTGTTTGTTCCCTGTTTCCTTCCAATAGAGAAAGGACAGGGTAATATTTTTTTTGGCTATCACAATGTGAGTTGTTATTTGATAGTGATTATTTCTTTCCCTGTTTCCCTTCAAATGGTAGAAGGACAGGGTAATATTGTTTTTTTATCCACTAAAATGAGGTTTAATGTGTGTAAAACAATTGATTATTGATGCCCATTGTAATCCCTGTAAATTG